>NC_056735.1:1795755979-1795800979 GCF_019279795.1 Protopterus annectens | reverse complement strand
TGGGTTGTCCTGTCGTCAGGCAGCCCTTCGGTCGGCCGGATTCCAAAGTCCGGGTCCGGCTTCGGCTGATGTCGCACTTCACCCGACGTCATCTCTGTTGGTCTTCGGGTATAAAGGCATCAGCCGACACCATTTTCCTCAGTCTTTCTTGCCGCGTGGCGCCCGAAGCAGAAGCTGTTCGCAAGTGCCGGTCGGTCAGATCCAGAGATTACTACTTCCGAATACTACTTCGAAGACTTCTAAAAGCTAAGTACCCCGTTGGAGACTCTTTCTTGCCTCAGCTGATGTCAGAAAAAGTCAATAACTGTTTAACTTGTGGGAAACAAATACCTCATAAAGATTTCCACTCTTACTGTTTGCCTTGTTTAGGCCCAGACCACGACGTAGCAGCCTGTTCAGCCTGTGCCTCATTCAACCGGCGAACGCTTAGGCGTCGGTCGGAGTTTGCTGAACAGTTTTTCGGCTCAGATTTTGCGTACATTATGCCGTCGGATCCTCCGACTACCCAGATTGTTAAAAACGCAAAGAAAAGACAGACACTCGCGGTCCGCGGTTTCGGCCGAAACCATGGTTAAGCAAATCATGAGTGTCTCTGTTTCGCGAAACCGAGAAAACTGATCAAAGCACAGCTGAATCAATGACTACTACTGAGGCTCCTGCTACCTTACTTGAAACGGCCTCAGAAATCTTACCTACAGTGGTTACTAGTGACTTATCAGACACCATCCCTTTGGATGTCTCTACCCCAGCACGTGGTGCTGCTAGGCCTCCTGCAGCCATGTCTATTAAGGCCTTTGCCAGGGCTAAAGCAGCCAAATCTACTAAATCAGTGCCTGTTAAGCCCCCCCCTACTAGGCCCACTTCTAGTTCACAAATGCTTACTCTGGCAGAGGATTTAATATCCTTAATTACGGGATCTCAACCTCACCCAGACAGGGCCTCTCAGCCCCAGAAAGAGACCTAGAGCAGAGCCCCGAGCCTGTGTCCTCTGATGATTCCGCTGGAGGACTCTGATATTACAGACCAGCCAGAGGCTCATTTCTCCAATTATGAAGACTCAGATGCTGAAGAATCCATTCCAGCTGCTTCTCCACCAGAAGAATTCTCCTTTGGGGAAACCTTACATGCCATGCGAGAACAATTCCAATGGCAGGAACAGGATTTCTCAGATTCCAGAAAAAGACTTGGGACTTTTCTGCACCTACCACAACACAGGCCTTTAGCTATACCTCCTGTCCTCTCTGTTGTGGACGATGCATTTAATGATGTCTGCACTGCACCAGATTCCTTACCTCCAGCCCCTGTCAAACCAGACAGATTTTACAGGGTTCCAGACACTCATCACCACTTATACAAGGCCCCACTTGCAGACCCCGAAACCATATCCCAGGGGCCTAAGGCAGCAGCCTCGACCACAGCAAAAAAACCCTATTCCTTCTCAAAGGGAAGCCAGGTCTTTAGACAGATGGGGCAAAAAGGTTTACACCTCTGCTACTCTCTCAGCTAGAGCTTTAAATTGTCAGTTTCACATGATACAATACCAAGAGTTTATGCTTGATCAGTTAACTAAAAAGCTATCCTCTGATGACTCTATAGATAAGAAATATATATTAGAAATGGTAAATAACATACAACAGGTTAGTAACCATTCCTTAAAATGTGGCTATGATGCACTGGAGGCTTCATTTAGATCAGCCATGACTGGCACAGTGATAAGAAGACATGCATGGCTGAAGGAACAGGTCTTACCGGATCATGTTAAAGCTAAGTTATTAGATGCACCCATGGATAAGGCCAGTTTCTTTGGTACACCTGCCCAGCAGGTAATGAAGAAAATGGAAGAAAAGGCAAAATCTGTACAAACAGTTAAAGATTTCTTGCAGGTTCAACCCCCAAGGTTTAGCAGGAACTGGCCTGCCAAAAATTGGTCCTTTCCTGACTCCACAAGATCCCAAAGGGGCAGGAATAGACGTCCCAGAGGCAGAAATCAATCCAGAGGGGGTGCCTACAGAGGACGACAGTGGCAAGGTAATAACAGAGGCACAGACACCGCCGCTGCCACTACAACAGCACAGTGACTTGTTTCTAACTCCGCCTACCAAGGAACAAATAGCAGCACCATTAGGCGGAAAATTAACCTTATTTTCGAAAAACTGGCACTATATCACAAAAGACAAGTGGATTCTGCAAACCATAGACCAAGGATACCGGTTCCACTTCCACACTTTACCAGTCAAAAGAGGAATGCCAAACCTGCCTCCAAATCAAAAAACAGAAGCTCTACAGTAGGTAATGCAACTAACAAAGATGACAGCTGTGGAAAAAGTGCCAATAACAGAACAAGGCAAAGGATTCTACTCCAGACTATTCCTAGTTCCAAGAAAGGAAAAAAGCTGGAGACCTATTCTCGACCTGTCCATCTTAAATACATACATCATTGTCCCAAAATTCAAAATGCTGACCCTCCAGCAACTTCTTCCCGTGCTGGGCAAGGAGTGCTGGCTGGTAACTCTAGATCTCAAGGAGGCATACCTGCACGTCCCCATACGACCAATCTGCAGAAGATACCTCAGATTTCTTGCAGGATCAGAGCACTATCAATTCTCAGCATTGCCCTTTGGCTTATCTACTGTGCCCAGAGTATTCACAAAATGCCTGGCATCAGTAATCGCTCACTGCAGACCACAGGGAATCCAAATTTATCCATACCTGGACGACTGTCTGCTACAGGGGGACAACAAAAGCAAGCTGACAACAGATTTACAAAGGGTCATTTACTTGCTACAAGCACTGGGATACACAGTCAATTTACAAAAGTCAAGGCTGATACCATCCCAAACAAGGACATTCTTGGGCGCGGAATTGGACACAGTACAACAAATGGCATTCCTAACTGCAGAAAAACAAAAAGAACTCCCTCTTTACTTCCTGGCACTAACAAAACAGAACAAGCTAACAGCAAGAAAAGTTTTACAGGCCTTGGGCTTCATGGCAACCTGCATAATCTTGGTTCCACATGCCAGACTACATATGAGAAAACTACAGTGGTACCTAAAGAATTTATGGTCCCAACACAGACACAGCCTAGAAGCAGAAATTCCTCTAATCCCATGCCTAAAACAGGAGTTCCTATGGTGGGCTCAAGCATCCCAGTCAAATCCAGGCCTACCTTTCCACAACTATCAAGAAAGCCAAACCATCACAACAGACGCCTCAGACCTAGGATGGGGGGCTCACATGCTGGACAAATGCGTACAAGGATTGTGGACACAGGACCAGCTCCATTTGCACATCAACCTAAAAGAAATGCTGGCAGTAAAGCTGGCAATCCAAAAATTCAGACCATTCCTCAAAGCAGGACATTTGATGATAAGGACAGACAACACCACAGTCATGTGGTACATCAACAAACAGGGAGGCACTCATTCATACCCCCTATGCAGAATGACTTTGGACCTTTGGAACCTGGCGCTCAGCTACAACATCCAGTTACAGGCAATGTTCGTACCAGGAATGGAGAATACTCTAGCAGACATGTTAAGCAGAACCACCTCGGATGCTCACGAATGGATGCTACACCCGGACATCTTCAAGGCCATCTCAAAGAAATGGGGAATGCCACAGATAGATCTATTCGCTTCCCTCTCAATCACCAGCTCAAAAATTCTGCACAAGGGCGTTCCACCCACTTGCATGGAAAGTGGACTCGCTCTCCTTCAGCTGGAAAGGTCTGACAGCATATGCATTCCCACCTCTTCCCTTGATACACAAGGTATTACTAAAAATCAAGGAGGAACGTCCAAGGATAACCCTGATAGCTCCAAACTGGCCAAGACAACACTGGTACCCATTGCTGAGGAGCATGTCTCGGGACAAAATATGGCCAATACCCTGATGCCTTTGATGTTAACCCAGAACAACTACAGCATCATGCATCCAAACCTAAAAACTTTGCAACTGACTGCATGGAACATCACATAGCAGCAACTAATCCAGAGCTTTCCCAAAGGGTTAAAGACATTATCCTTGAAGCCCGCAGACCTTCAACAAGAAGAAACTATGCAGGAAAATGGAAAAGGTTTGTCATTTGGAGTGCTGAAAGAGGAAAAGATGTGTCCAATATAGACATTGCTAACATTCTGGAGTATTTGGCAGAGCTTCTACATACAGGCCTGTCTTATTCCTCCATCAAGATACATGCATCAGCTATTTCAGCAGAATACAGCTTTGATCCACCTGTCTTTTCACATCCTTTACTCAGGCAGTTCCTCAGAGGGATCAAGAATGTAAAACCTCCTAGGAAACCACCATTGCCAGCTTGGGATTTGAACTTTGTGCTGGAAAAGTTGACACTCGCACCTTTTGAACCAGCAGCAACAGCAGACCTGCAGCATCTATCGTGGAAAACTGCTTTCCTACTGGCAATAACCTCAGCAAGAAGGGTTTCTGAACTTCAGGCCCTAATGGCAGTACAACCCTTCCTAATCTTCCACCAAGATAGTGTCCATGAGGACTAATCCTACATGTATGCCTAAGGTGGTATCCAGAGTGTCTTTAAACCAGGCAATCCACCTACCTACCTTCTTCCCAAACCCACAAAACAGAGGGGAAAGAATGCTGCATACCTTGGATGTACATAGACAGCTATCCTACTACCTGGACAGAACAAAAAGTAACAGAAAAACTGACCAGCTGTTTGTAGCCTATGCAACAGGAAGGGAAGGAAAAGCGATTTCCAAACAGACAATCTCCAAATGGATAGGAAATTGCATACGATTCTGTTACTCCTTTCATGGAAAACCAATTCCACAGAACATAAGGCCTCATTCTACAAGGGCAACAGCCACTACCACAGCCTTCTTACGAGGAGTGGCAACCAAGGACATTATTGAGGTGGCTACTTGGACCTCCGTGCATACATTTGCCAAGCATTATAATTTACCTCTGTATTCCAGATCCCGAGCAGGATTTGCCACTGCTGTACTGCAAGGGATCCTAACCACACCATAATCTATTCTTCCTCCTCCCCTAGTTGGCTATGGTATTCTACCCAGTTGTTATGACTGCAGATGCATCCATGAAGGACATAGTACAGTTTTGTACCTACCATAAATGTAGATGTCCGAACTGGATAGCATCTGCAGTCAGGATTACCCTCCCTCCTTCCCCTCTGTGGTACTCCTAGGGTATTTACCCTCCTAATAGCTAGCTGGCGGGGGGGGGGAGTCTCTTACGGTGTATTTGTTTGTATATATGTACATACATGCTTATTTTTTGTGTTTTCCTTCTATCTTTTTGGAAACATTGGCATTTACCCAAAATTTATCCTTCCAAGAGGGCAACTGGCATCTGGGGCAAGAAACACTGAGGAAAATGGCGTCGGCTGATGCCTTTATACCCGAAGACCAACAGAGATGACGTCGGGTGAAGTGCGACATCAGCCGAAGCCGGACCCGGACTTTGGAATCCGGCCGACCGAAGGGCTGCCTGACGACAGGACAACCCAGTTGTTATGACTGCAGATGCTATCCAGTTCGGACATCTACATTTATGGTAGGTACAAAACTGTACTTTCCTCCTCATTCCTCTAATTGGATCCTTCAGCACACAGGTCTGCTCGTCTAACTAGGAAATGTAAGATGCAGTCAAGGTATTTTCTGACTATTGGTATGTGGTGGAGTTCCATTTTTTTTATTTCTGTGCTGTATCATCTTTCTGCTGACCATCATTGATTTTTCTCTCATTGCAGTATTTAATATTACTGTTATATTTTTGAAAATGTATTCTTAGTGGTAATGTCATTTAATTTCCTAGATATCACCTCCTTTTGATCTATAAATGTAGGAGTGTTGCATCTCCTTATTTTACTGATTTTTTTTTTTTTTGTGAAACTGTGTACCTTGTCTCTGTACTAGTACATATTTTATTTTTCATTATGTTTGTAGTACTCTACTGACCCTGAATTGTTTTTCCTTTACAAGTCTTGTCTGTAGTATTTGCAAAGGCAAGAATGTTATGTCCTTCGTTTCACTGCAGTGTTTGGCGCATTGTGTGATTTATTTTCCTTTATGTTCATCGTGTTTCACTGTTGCAGTCATTACTCTTGGGTTATCCTGCTGGCAGGCTACCCGCAGTTGGCCTGAATTCCAAAGTCTTGGTCCGGCGTTGGTTGCCGTCGCCTCTTCCCTGACGTCAGTGCCCCAGGGGTATAAAAGATGCAGCCGATGCCATTTTCTTCTGTCTTTCTTGCTGCGTGGTGCCCGAAGCAAAAGCAGTTGGCAAGTGCCAGTCGGCAGACTCCTGAGATTTTCAAATCTGAATTTCAGAACCGAAGTCTTCATTAAAGCTAAGTACCCCGTTGGGGAAATTCTTTCTTGCTCCAGTCAGATGTCAGAAAAAGTTAACAATTGTATTTCTTGTAGGAAGCAAATACCCATAAGGATTTTCACTCTTACTGTATTCCTTGCCTAGGCCCTGACCACAACGTTGCTAGCTGTCAATTTTGTGCTAGATTTAACCAACGCACTATTAAGAGTCGGTTCGATTTTGCATTTCATTACTTTGGCCGAAGATTTAATTATATAATGCCTTCGGAACAGCCGACTACCTGAGTTTACAAAAAACGCAAGGACAAGGAAAAGGATGGGCATCAGAGGTCCAAAACTGACGAGGCCTCCGTTAGGCCAGTCGCCAGTTCTCAGTGAGGCACTTTCGCAGCCCCTGGCGCCCGCTACCTCAGAGCCACAGGCCGCTTCAGACTCCCACGTGGAGCCGACTGGGCCTGTGGATACTCAAGGTATTGGACACACTGAAATCGTTCCCTCAGATGGGTCCGGAGCCGCTGAGCAGGCATTGGCTTCTGAGGGTGTCTTCAGACCTACGCAGTTATGTTAAACCATCTTCAGCTTCCAAGACTAAAGCAGCTCTAAAGACAAAGAAACAAGTACAGCATTCTCCTACTCAGACTTCCATGTGTAAAAAAAAAAAAAAAAAAAAAAAAAAAAAAAAATGCTTAAAATGGCCGAAGATCTAATTTACTTTGATCAGGGGTTCCCATCCCCCTCCTGATAAGAGGCCTAGGCAAGAGACAGAATATGATTCTTATTATCAGGTTTCTATTTCCTCTGATTCCTCTTCTGAACAGGATTATGCTATTCCTCCCTATGAGGACTTTGATGCTGAAGAATCCATTCCTTCAGCCTCTCCTCCTGAGGATTATTCTTTTGGGGAAACCCTGCATACCATGAGGTAGCATTTCCACTGGGAGAGCCAAGATTATTCTGAATCTAAGAAAAGGCTCAGAGGCTTTCTGTTACTTCCTCAGCACAGACCCCTTGTTATTCCACCTGTTCTAGACATTGTAGATTATGTATTTTCAGAGTCCAGCTTATCCACTGACTCTTTACCCCCTGCACTTGCTAAGCCAGACGGATAATACAGGGTCCCGGATTCTCATAAATTCCTATATAAAAACCCTGCTGCTGACGCAAACTATATATCTGAGTCCCAAAGGTGTCAAAGCATCCACTGCAAAAAAAACCTGTACCCTCTGATAGAGATTCTAGGGCACTGGTCAGATGGGGGGAAAAAAGTTTACACTTCTGCTACCTTGGCTGTAAGGGCTTTAAATTGTCAGTTTCATATGTTTAAATATCAGCAGTACTTCATGTCACTGCTTAAACAGAAAATGTTGACAAATTCTGAATGTTCAGAGAACAAGGAAATGCAGGATGTATTGCATGCAACTGAACAAGTGGGAAAGCATACTTTGCAATGTGGTATGATTCACTGCAGGCCTCTTGCAGGGCCGCTGTAACAGGTTCTGTTATTAGAAGGCATGCTTGGTTAAAGGAACAAAATCTGCCTAATGTTAAAGCAAAATTATTAGATGCCCCATTACAGCATGATATTTTGTTTGGTGCTAAAACGGAAGAGGTGTTGAAGAAAATGGAGGATAAAGCGAAATCCATGCAGACAATTAAGGATTTCTTACAGGTATAGCCACCCAGATTTAGCAGAAACTGGCCTTCTAAAAATTGGTCCTTTCCAGTGTCAGACCACAAAGAGGCAGATACAGACGTCCCAGAGGCAGATCTCAGCCCCAAGGCTCATACAGGCCTAAACAATGGGGTGCTCCTACCTCCAAAAGCGGAGAAGACAAATCACAACCTTGCAGGAAACCGTCCCAATGACTTTCCTCTGCCAAATCCAAGCACTTTTCGCTTGGCAGCCCCCTTAGGAGGAAAACTAGCAATTTTTTTCATCAAATTGGCAAAAGATTACCAAAGACAAATGGGTCTTGAACATAGTGTCCCAAGGCTACAGGTTCCATTTTCACACCCTACCAAGGGCAAAAGGCATGCCAGACCTGCCACACAACCAGTGGGCAGAGGCACAAAAGCAAATTACAGCCCTCATGGACATGAGGGCCATTCAACAAGTACTACAAGAACAGGGGCAAGGATTTTACTCCAGCCTTTTCTTAGTGCCCAGAAAGGACAAAACCTAGAGACCAGTACTGGACCTGTCTATACTAAACACATTTCTGGAGGTTCCAAAATTCAAGATGTTGACTCTACAGCAGCTACTGCCCATGCTGGGCAAGAAGGCTTGACTCTTAACTTTGGACCTAAAAGAGGCATACCTGCATGTCCCAATCAGACAATCCTGCAGAAGATACCTCAGATTCATAGCTGGCTCAATGCACTACCATTTCTCTGCACTGCCCTTTGGCTCATCTACTGTGCCCAGGGTCTTCACAAAATGCCTGGCACTGGTAATTGCATTTTGCAGACAGAGGAATTCAAATATATCCCTACTTGGACTGTCTTATTCAAGCAGAGAACAAAGACCTTCTTCTAGAGCATCTGGCGTTTGTAAAAAGATTACTAATTTGCCTAGGGTACACTGTAAACGAAAAGAAATCAAAACTAGTACCCTCTTAAGAGATATTCCTGGGTGCAAGCTTAAATACAACTGCCCAGATGGCTTATCTCACGCCAGACAAACAAAAGCAACTGACTTCTTACTTCAAAAAGGTGGCAACAAAAACCCAGTTATCCGCAAGGAAAATCCTGCAGGCCTTGGGTTTCATGGCATCCTGCATTCTACTAATTCCATATGCCAGACTGCATATGAGGAAATTACAGTGGTATCTAAAAAGTGTTTGGACTCAGCATTGCCACAGCCTGGAGACAGTAATTACCCTCATTCCCTGCCTGCAACAGGAGTTTCGATGGTGGGCACAGGCCTGTCACCACAAGGGTCTGCCATTCACTTTACCCACAGCCAGACAGACACTGACAACGGATGCATCAGATTATGCCTGGGGAGCCCATATGGCAGGGAAATTTATTCAGGGCACATGGCCTGCAAGTCAGATGCATCTTCACATCAATCAGAAAGAGATGCTAGCTGTTCAAAATGCCCTGACAGCTTTCAAGGATCTACTTCATGCAGGACAGCTACTGATAGACAGACAATACTACGTTCATGTGGTATATAAACAAGCAGGGAGGTACACATTCCTACCCCCTCTGCAGACTAGCAATGACCTTATGGGACACAACATTGGCTTATCAAGTTCACTTGCAAGCACAATTCCTGCCAGGAAAAACAAATGCTCTGTCAGACGAACTAAGCAGAAACCTCATGGATCCCCACGAGTGGAAACTGGATCCACAAGTCTTCAGCATGATACCAAGGAAATGGGGATGCCCAGACGTAGATCTATTTGCCTCCCCTCACAACTGCCAGGTACAGAGATTTTGCACAAGGATTTATCACAAACAAGCTTTGAGAGTGGGTGCCCTGTCCTTCAGGTGGAAAAATCTAACAGTATATGCTTTTCCTCCACTGCCTCTCCTTCCCAAGGTACTCCTAAAGGTTAGGCAAGAGAAGCCAAAAATGATACTGATTGCACCAGACTGGCCACGCCAGCACTGGTACCTGATCCTAAAGAGCTTGTCTCCATATCCAGCATGGATATTGCCTCAAACTTCTCACTTGCTGACCCAGCAAAACAATCTGATCCTGCACAGCCAGCTCAGGACCTTAAATCTGGCAGCATGGCGGATAATGTAGTCATTCAGAACACTCCTCTTTCAAAAGCTGTTATTGGATGTTATCTTGGGAGGCCAGAAGGCCCAGTACCAGAAAATCTTATGCAGAAAAATGGAAGAGATTATGTGCTTGGAACCAGGAACAAGGAATTGACACGTATGTACCAAATGTCCCTCAGATTTTACAATACCTAACTGAGATGCTGGACAAAGGCCTTTCCATTTCATCAATTAAGATTCATGCTTCTGCCATTTCAGCCCATTACAATACGGAACCACCTATCTTTTCACATCCTTTAATAAGGCAATACCTCCAGAGTGGCCAAAAACATTAGGCCTCCAAGGAGAGCACCAATTCCGGCATGGGACCTCAATTATGTCTTTGAAAAACTCACACTGCCTCCTTTTGAGCCAGCCTCAACAGCGAATATAAAATTCTTATCCTGGAAAACAGCTCTGCTCCTAGCAATCACCTCTGCAAGACGAGTCTCTGAGTTAAAAGCACTCATGGCTGTGGAACCTTTTATCATTTTTCATCCAGACAAGGTTTCTAGGAGGACAAACCCAACATTTATGCCTAAGGTGGTGTCCAGTGTGGCCCTCAACCAAACCATTCACTTGCCTACCTTTTATCCAAACCCACAGAATAAGGGTGAGAAAGTTCTGCATTCTTTGGACATACACAGGCAGCTACACTTCTACTTGGACAGAACTAAAGCTTTCAGAAAGACTGAGCAAATTTGTGTCATATGCTGCAGGATCACAAGGAAAGTCTATCTCAAAACACTGTTTCTAAATTGATAGGCCATTGCATCCATTTCTGCTATTCTCAGCATGGCAAATCTGTGCCTATGGGCATTAGGCTTCATTCTACCAGAGCAGCAGCCCACTTCAGCAGCCTTCCTCAGAGGAGTACCAACCAAAGACATCTTAGAGGCTGCAACTTGGAGTTCAGTGCACACTTTTACAAAGCACTACCATTTACCTCTTTACTCTAAATCCAGAGCAGGTTTTGCCACTGCAGTTCTGCAGGGCCTGATGGCCTCTCCTAATCCTATTTAGCCCAGCCACCCAACCTCAGCTTTGGGATTCAACCCAAGAGTAATGTCTGCAACAGTGAAATATGATGAACCTAGTTTGTGTACCTACCATAAATGTAGATGTTAGGAGTGTATTCACTGTTGCAGTCCAGGTTACCCTTCCACCATCCCCCTTTCTTTTGCTGAGGTTTATCTGTAGTTCTCTATTCTATACAACCTATGTGGTGTATTTGCTTGTAGATGAAAGAGTTTCTTTACTGCATGTAGGTTTATTGGCATAATATATTTAGCCTACCCTTTTGGGGGCACCTGACATCTGGGGCAAGAAAAACTGAAGAAAATGGCTTCGGCTGCATCTTTTATACCCCTGGCGCACTGACGTCAGGGAAGAGGCGACAGCAACTGACGCCGGACCAGGTCTTTGGAATTCAGGCTGACTGTGGGGTAGCCTGCCAGCAGGATAACCCAAGAGTAATGACTGCAACAGTGAATGCACAATAACATCTACATTTATGGTAGGTACACAACTTTACTTTTCAGGTTTGCAGCCTGCAAATCTTCATGGGTCTAGTTTTTTTTTTTTTCTTAAATATTTCAATTGTCTTGCATATCAGTTTTAGTGTTCGGCAGCAAAGGTGCATGTTGCACTATGCTTTACTTTCTGATCGATCTCCGTCTCTCCCTACACTACCCTAAATATGATGTTTTACTTGAGGATAATAGAGCTAATTAGAGCTGTGACGAAGGGAGATACTGCCAGCCCAGCTAGCTGGAAATTTTTAAATAATTGTCATTTGGTGAATATCGAAATGATGTGTGTAAGATGCTTGTGTTACAATTATATTAGAACTGTATGTCATGCATTTATCAAACTGGTTTGTACAGACACATGTGTTAAAGATATTTTATAGTGTGTTTGTGCTTAAAATGGAACCACAGTGTGCCCTACTGGAAAAGAACAGACATTCGCATGCAGAATTGTAACTGTTTAAATGTATATATTTTTAATAGTGGAAACTGGAATACAAGAGGTTAACTTCAGAAAAATAACTAAAATTAAATTACTTCACAGCTATGCCTTAAAAGATGGTATATTTCAGTTACAATGCAGCAAAGAAACACAATGTCTAAAACTAGGGAGCTTTTTGTATTGTCTCCGAGTGAATTAATTACTAGTTTTGAAATGTGAAGGAATGCAATTGTTTTATGACTTCCAGCATCTGCCAAAGGTCTGAGGTCTGTGTATTTTCACAGGTAGATGCTAAATACTGCTAAGCTTCCGGCAGTGGGTGTTTCACCTGGGGTAGATTGAGATAACAAGAAATGTAATTCTGCAAGCTATCCCAGCAGTAATATTTGAGATTAATTTGAGAAGCCTCCTAGTGAGGCAGGGCATTCTGTATTTAGTTTTGGACCTGACAAGAACCATTCTCTACACATCTACCTTGCTCTGTAAGTAAGTTAACTAGGGTATGGTAACTCTTAAATATAGTCAGGAATACAGCGTAGCTTAGTTTAAATATTTTTTGAGATTGCCTTGCAATGTTGTTTTTAAATATTTCCTGTGATTTTGAAGTCTGTCACTGTGAACATGTACTGAGTATTTTCTTGTTCTTTTATGTAAACCTTTCATTGTGGCGGCTGTGTCTACAAATATTTAAGTTTTGAGAGTACTTGCATATTTATTTGGTGATAGTGTGTGAACCACTTCTAATAGCCTTGCTGTTGGTCAAACTACCATTTGTATTAATGTTAGTATTACACAGTAAGATTAGAACATCCTTTGTTAAGGGCCTTAAAGTAGCTGATAGGCAGTTGGCTGGTGGCATTGATAACTAGCTTATAGTCTGGGCAAAAGGGAGCGTAGCTAGTAATCTGTGCCAGCCTTTCCTAGGTGTGTGTGTAAATCAAGCCTCAAAGGGTGTGTGTGTGTCAGCCACTTTGGCAGGGACATGAAGCACTGGTTGGACAGAGAGGGTGCTGGAGGTCTTGGCTTCGCCACACAGCTGAGATCTCCACTCTGTAGCTGTGCCAGTGGGGAGTCGTATTGGTGATCTGGAGAAAGAGGGAGAAACCAGCCCTGGACTGACTGTGGTCTGTGTGTGCTCTTCATGGAAATTGCACTTGATGCAGAGTGCTGTATCTGGAAATACTGTGTGTACTTATCATCCCAGTGTACGCCCCCTCACTGTTGACAGTGGTGAGGATTGAGGCTCCTTGATTACTGGTCCAGTGGTGGAGCATCACAATAACCATAGCTGTCATCAAACTGTAGACCAGTATGGAAAGGACATTTTAAAAAATAGTAATCTTAGACATAAAGAATAAGAGAATTCGAATCTGTATACATTTTATGAAGTAAAAACTTTTATAGTTCTAATTACTGTCATAATTTAAGTGTAATTCATCATTTTCAAAGTAACCAAATTTAGGAGGGATTAATAGGGACCAAACTAAAAATGTTAGTCAAACTGTAGGACAGTCGAAAGGTATAATTACAGTATTATTTAATAAGATTATGATCTGCCAAAGTTAATGAATCTAAATCAAAGGCAAATAGTGGTAAATTATGCACCCACAAACAAATTGGTCCAGCAAATCCATGTTTATGGGGACATGATAAAATGAAGTGTTTTGGCATATGGATTAGAAATAAAACTGTTGTGGCAGCTAAGGATATGTGGGAGGAGACTAAGAAGATAATACAAAAACTGAGAAACTGGAAGCTTTGGTATATGGATAGTAAGGTACAAGCAGTTAAAATGTTTAGTCTCTTGTGTTTTATACACAGATCAGGCATATTTTCATCAACTAGAGGAGAAGATGTGGATAGTAATTAAAAAAAGAGCTGAAGGATTTTATCTTGGAGGGGAAGATGGCAAGGGTCAGTTGGGAAGCTGAACAAGGCGGACTAGGATTACCCGATTTTTGAAGGGGTATTTTAGAGCAACACAGTTATGGCTCTTACACATAACACAAGCAGAAAACTGTAACTCAAGTGGAAAGGTATGATTATCATGCCCTAAATCTGAAAAAAAAACTATAGTATGTTTTTACCCCTAAGAAAACACTCCCCTAGATTAAAAAAAAAACCCTGTTCACTATACAAGCCCAAGACAAGACCACTGTAGAAGTTGTCCCACAGTGAACTACTAGGCACTATTATAGATGAAAACCTTAACTTTGACCTCATGTAAACAATAACATAAATGCACCAAAAGCTCTGTATTCCCTGCATGCACCAACACTTTTAGCCTCTCTACTGGACAAACCCTTGCAACCACAGTTTTAACCCCTCTCCTTTATGGTGCCTCTCTCCTCACGAATATCCAACATTCTACAAAATCCAAATTTATTGTGTGTTACAACAAAATAGCCAAATTTGCCAGCAAGGCCAAATTTTCATCCCACCACTGTAACTCACTGAAACAATTGGACTGGCTGGAACTCCCCCACCATCTTTCATTCACCCAATTAACTACAGCACACACAATAATCTATGGACTCACAGACTGTCCTGCTCTCTCAATTCTGCTTGCCAAATAATCAACCCAGCTGGCAACTAAGATCTGAAAATCGGCTACTTCTAAAATTAACAAATTAGTAACACACCCTGATACCTAGCTGTCACACTTCCATCTAGCAGATACATCAAAAACCTTAGCTATAGTAACAGGGTGGGTTACTAATTTGTTGTTAATTCATTGCTGGTTAATTGGCTAGTAAGAAGAGTATTTTAACTTGATTTATTCATTTTATTTTTATTGTCTGAGGAAGCGGGGTGTCCCTGTGAAAGCGCTTACGATTCTTTGCTACAATAAATTTGTGTATCCAGCTATTTGGCTGCTCCTCCTTGACTGTGTCTACACGCTTTGTTCTACAAGAACTTTTATTTGACATTGCTGCCTTCCATGGGTGATTTTTATTGATACTCAAGGTCTTTCTTTTATTTATATATATATATATATATATATATATATATATATATATATATATATATATACAAAATATAAAGTATGTGTATTATATATATATATATATATATATATATATATATATATATATATATACATACACAAAATATAAAGTGTGTATAATACATATATATCTTTCTCTCTCTCTCTCTCTCTCTCTATATATATATATATATATATGTATATATATATATATATATATAAAGTATGTGTATGTGTGTGTATATATATATATATATATATATATATATATATATATATATATATATATATATATATATATATATATATATATAAATTACTGGCCTCAATATGTGTAACACACTAAGCCGCAGTGGTACAGCAGTAGCGTTGTTGCCTCACAGCAAGCGGTTCTCCTGTTCGATTCTCTGCTGGAGTGCCTTCTGTGTGGAGTCTGCATGCCCTCCCCACGGTCGAGTGGCCTCTGAAAGACATGCGTGAATGGGCGTGCCTTCGCTGAAGGTTGGGCATCAGGCTGGCAACTCTGCAACATAAACATCTACTGCCAATCATTAGCGGATCAGAGTTCTGCTGTGGCGACCCCCTAACCGGGAAAAGCCGAAAAGACAAAAAATGACGACTATGTGTAACACTCTACTTCTGCACCAGTTAATGTTTTATTTTGATTTTCTGCATCTATGATCTTGTCGGAGCTTTTCTCCCCGGCCTCCACTGAAATTCGTCTCTATTAGGCCCAGTTGACTTTAACAGTAAACAAATGCAGTGAAGTAAAATAAATAAATGTATGTTGATGATGATGATTATGATACAGGGGAGACGCTCAAGAAACTAGGATAGACTGGGATTTTGGATGCAGACCCTTAAGGAGAGCGACAGTCGTACATCATAATGTATTCATAACATAACAGTATTTTAAGAACTAACACAACATAGTAATTCTTCCTTTCTGAAGAAAGAGTATGTTCAGTTCCCCATTACACCCTTTATTAGATACTTATGAGAAGTTAGTTTTGCAAGATATATATGACATAAATCTAAACAGTTCAAGGGTACTGTGGAACCTCACTAAGGAAGAACATAGTTTATTAATGGATCCAAGAAGAGAACTCCATTCGTGTAATGACCCCCTGATAAGGGTAAGGGAATTGTTCTATATAAATCTATATATTATTCCAATATAATGCAGGAATTTTTGTTTGTCTTCACATATGTTGGAGTATCTAAAAATCAAATAAATATAGCATTTGGTCTTATAGAGGTGTACTTAGAGGAATATTTAATGGCTCAGAGAATAGATATTGAACTTTATCATTTCTTGTAAAAAAAAAAAAAAAAAAAAAAAGGATCCTATTATTCCTATTTTCTTTGGGATACCCAAGGTCCTCAAAAAAATGTGGCTATGCCACCTTTTAGACCAATAGTAGCAGCCAGTGCCTCTAAAACACATCCACTGGCAGTTTGTGGATTCATCTGTACAGCATATTTTGGGTACAATTGAACATTTTGTCATGGATTCATGGGAATTGTTAGGACTTTTGAAGCATGATTTATGGAAGAAAGATTTGATCTTCTTGACAGTAGACGTTAAAGATCTCTTTACTGTTGTACCTAAGAAGTGGGTAGTGCTTTTTTTGAGGAGACGTTTAGATTTTCTGATCTTTCACATGAGCAAATGACCTTGATATGTGAACTTATGAATTTAATCTTGGAAAATAATAGTCCCCTTTAAAATTGAAACAATTACCAGCAAATTAAGGGCATGGCGATGGGGGAGGCATGTGCCCCTATCTATGCCAATCTTGTACTGTTTGGCTGGGAGACAAACTGGCTCCTTTTGGCACAAAATTGGAAGTTTATTTAAGATGTTTGGATGACCTCTTTATGCTGTGGGATGGACCAGTGGACAAGATGGAAGAATTCATTCAATATTTAAATGATACCACTGATTTCTTAAAAATTTACCTTTAATTATGATAGAGGTATTAATTATTTAGATACTTCTATTTCACATGATTTACAAGCATTTATATCTAACATCTGTCGTAAAGATACTTTTTGTAATGCATATCTGCATTTTAACAGCAACCACACACTTTCACAAAGAAGAAGTATTAACGGTCAAGCTGTGAGAGTAGCTCGAATGACATCACATTTTGAAGATGTCAAAATAAAGTTTGAAAACATAATTACTCTTGTTTCATGAGAGAGGTTACCCCAAAGTATTGAATGATGGAGTATTGGATGAAGTGTATAGTAAATGGGGAACTGCGTATAAGCCGTTATTGGGTGTGGGATTAACTACAGAGAGGAGTATGGTTTCTGTACAGAATAAGAAGGGTCCTTATGAAAAAGCTTGTGTATTGCAGTATAACTATCTTTCCAATGATGTTAAGAGGGGGGTATTCGTACTAACTGGAACATCTTTAGGACAAATCCGGATATTCTGAGAAGTGGGTGCAACACCAAGATTTGTAAATAGTACAGGAGCTAATTTTAATAAGTTGGTTGAACGTAATATTCATCTGGTACAGTATTCAGTATTGGGTACAAGTCCCTGTGGTGCGTGCAGCCAGTGTCCATATATCAACAAGGAAAGAGAAGTTATTCTGAATAACAAATTGATTAGTCAAGTTATATTTCTGTAAAGTAATTGTTTGGTAAATAGGGTGGTATTTTTAACTATATGTGTAACATGTTTACATTTCTATGTGGGCAAAATGAAACTCCCCTTAAAAAATAGGATTTGTGAACACCTTAATGATATAAAGAATAGAAAGCTGAATAATGCCATGTATAAACATTCACAGGTTTGCCATCATTTTGATAAGTTTATATTTGGTATACTGGATATTGTTAGGGTAGATCCTAGAGGGGGGACTTTGAAAAAATAGATTAAGAAAGAAAAATCGAATGGCAGTTTAAATTGGCTGCCATGTTTCCTCCAGGTCTCATTGATTCAGTATCTATTAAACCTATTTTACTTGAAAGAGCAAATGACATTTAATTGTGACATTTAGTATATTGAGTTACTTGTGTATAAAAAATCATGTTTTAGATTACAGTATGGCTTATGCCTTTTGAATGCTTTATAATTTGACATTAATGTTTTTGTATTCTTTTACAAGTGAGGTTGCTTTAAATTCAGCCCTGCCATTTTGTAATTGGAGCATTAGTAATGTGATTGGCACATCATTAATTGCCTATAGTATTTATAGGTTTTAATTCATTTGTATGTGTATTCTGATGAAGTCTCTCTCTTCTGAGACGAAAGCGCTCAATACTGTGTGTGTTTTAATAAAAGATGCTTCTGGGACCTATTGCGTTTTTGTTCTCCTTTCCTGTGCTGGCTTAGTTCTTAAAATATAGAAGAGAGTTTCTTCCGATAGGGAGGATTGCACTTTGGTTACAGACAATAGGGGGCTGGTATTTATTGGGGAAAACTGGCTCAGGATCCAAGGTATTGGGAGCAAATAACTAGAAAGGGAAAGGTAGTAGAATGGCAAGATACCAATAATTTATTTAGATTGCAGGTTAGAGATTCTCTATCAAGGATTGATATCGGAGAGAAAAAAATGGGGGGGGGGTTCTAAATGAAAGGCCAGCACTGGTAGAGTTCTTAACAGGATCTAGAACAGAAGAGGTCATTTAAAAAGGAATAATTAGTAGAACATATAAAATATTGCATGACAATTATAAGAAACAAATCAGAGGAGCTTAGAGATTGGATAAGCAATTCACAAAAAGAAAATGGGGGGTATGTGTGTATCTCCCAAATATGCAGCAAAGTCCATAAGATTTACAGTCTTTGCTTGGAATTATTTACTTTGGGTATGAAAATACCTTAGTTTAGGCAAAAGGGATCGTAGCTAGTAACCTGTGACAGCCTTTCCCAGGTGAATGTGTGTATGTGTGTAAATCAAACTTCAAATGGTGTGTGTCAGCTACTTGGGCAGGGACATGAAGCACTGGTTGGACAGAGGGTGCTGGAGGCTGTGGCTTTGCCACACAGCTGAGATCTCAACTCTATAGCTGTGACAGTGGGGAGTCTTATTGCTGATCTGGCGAAAGAGGGAGAAACTAGCCCTGGACCGACTGTGCACTCTTCATGGAAATTGCACTTGATGCAGAGTGCAGTATCTGGAAATACTGTGTGTACTTGTCATCCTCCCAGTGTATGCCCACTCACTGTTGACAGTGGTGAGGCTTGAGGCTCCTTGATTACTAGTCCAGTGGTGGGGCATCACAATAACCATAGCTCTCATCAAACTGTAGACGAGTATGGAAAGGACAATTAATAGTAGTAACCTTAGACATTGAAAGTGTAAGAGATTTCGAATCCGTATACATTTTCTAAAGTGAAAACTTTATAGTACTAATTACTGTCACTATTTAAGTGTAATTCATCATTCTCAAAGTAACCAGATTTAGGAGGGATTAATAGGGAGCGAACTAAAATGTTAGTCAAACTCAAGGACAGTTGAGAGGTATAATTATAATATGTAATAAGATTATGATCTGCCAAAGTTAATGAAATCTAAATCAAAGGCAATAGTGGTAAATTATGCACCCACAAACAAATTGGTCCAGCAAATCCATGTTTATGGGGACATGATAAAATGAAGTATTTAGGAGTATGGATTAGAAATAAGACTATTGTGGCAGCTAAGGATATGTGGGAGGAGACTAAGAAGATAATACAAAAACCTGAGAAACTGGAAGCTTTGGTATATGGATAGTAAGGTACAAGCAGTTAAAATGTTTTTAGTCCCTTTGGATGTTCTTCATCTCACATTGCTGCAGTCCTTACATATGGGTAATCCGCTGTCCTCGGTCGGCCCGAATACCAAAGTATTAGGCTGCCGTCGGTCATGGGCGCTCAGATCTGACATCAGAGCGTCAGGGTATTAAAGCGCATGACCGACGTCATATCCTCAGTCTTTTTTGCCGCATGGTCCGATGCAGATGCAGCGTTTGCAAGTGCCGTTCGGCGTTCTGAAATTTTCGTATTCTGAGTTTCAGACCGAAACCAAGTTGGGCTAAGTACCCCGTTGGGGAATATTTTTGTTTTTTCTTGCCTCAGTTAATTCTGGATGTCAGAAAAAGTGAATAATTGTATTTCTTGTGGGAAACAGATACCGCATAGGGATTACCACTCTCTTTGTATTCCTTGTTTGGGACCTGAGCACGATGTAGTCGGGTGTCGCTTTTGTGCTAGATTTAACAAGCGCACCATTAAACGTAGGTTAGATTGCGCTAGGCTTGTCTTCAGTAAGCGGTGTAATTTATAATATGCCGTCGGATCCTCCGACGCCCGCTACCGCGAAGAAGCGCAAAGACAAATCTTTAAAGTCCAGACAAGATGAGTCGTCCGTTCCGGACGCCGGCTCTTTAGAAACTACGATGGAATCTGTGGATCCAGCCGAGGTTTCAGTTGAGTCTCAGGGGGAGGCTTTAATTTTGCAGGATGTGGCCTCTCAAGAGTCCGGTCAGGCTGAGGGGGCCTCTCAGGTTGCTGTTCTCCCTTCCTTGCCTAAGGTGGTTAGGCCTTCTCCTTCTGTCTCTAAGGCTCCTTCTAAAGGCAGGCCTGGTTTGCCTTCCACGGGTGTCAGTCCTAGTTCTGCAGGTTCTGTGCCTAAAAAACACATGCTTAAAATGGCAGAAGATTTAATTTCTTTAATCAGAGGTTCTATGCCCCCTCCTGATAAGAGGCCTAGGGTGGAGCCAGAGGTGGAAAGTTTAGAGCAGGCTTCAGATTACTCAGAGTCTTCGGCTGAAGACATTCAGGATTTTCCTCCTTATTCTGATTCAGATGCAGAGGATTCCTCTCCTTCTGCTTCTCCTCCAGAGGATTTTTCTTTTTCAGAAACCCTGCATTCCATGAGGGAGCATTTTAAATGGGAAGGTCAGGATTTCTCAGATTCCTGAAAGAGGCTTAGGGAATTTTTGTTTTTACCACAACATAGGCCCTTGGCTATACCTCCTGTTTTGGATGATGTTCAAGACGTTTTTTCCGAGGCTTCCCTTAATCCAGACTCTCTGCCTCCTGCGCCAGTTAAGCCAGACAGGTATTACAGAGTACCTGAGGCTCATAAATATCTGTATAAGAGTCCAAGGGCTGACCCAGAAACTATTAGCCAGGGACCTAAGGGTGTCAGGGTTTCTGTTGTCAAGAATCCAGTTCCTATTGATAAAGATGCTAGAGCTTTGGATAGATGGGGTAAGAAAGTGTATACCTCTTCTACTTTAGCAATGAGGGCTTTGAATTGCCAGTTTCATATGTTGAAGTATCAGAATTTTCTTCTTACTCAACTAAAATCTAAAGTGGATGCTTTGGCAGAGGGCATAGAGTGTAAAGAATTACAGGATTTGGTACATGCCTCTGAACAGGTGGGTAAGCATTCTTTGCAGTGTGGTTTCGATGCTTTACAGGCTTCTTCCAGGGTGGCTGCCACTGGTTCAGTTATTCGCAGGCACGCCTGGCTTAAGGA
The DNA here is from genome assembly GCF_019279795.1 of Protopterus annectens. Classification (NCBI taxonomy): domain Eukaryota; kingdom Metazoa; phylum Chordata; order Ceratodontiformes; family Protopteridae; genus Protopterus; species Protopterus annectens. The sequence goes on along the minus strand of NC_056735.1, from coordinate 1,795,779,434 downwards.
TCAGAATTTGTCAGAGCATGTTAAAACTAGAATTTTGGATGCTCCTTTACAGTCTGAAGTTTTGTTTGGTTCTCCTGTGGAATCTGTCTTGAAGAAAATGGAAGACAAGGCTAAGTCTATGCAGACTGTTAAAGATTTTTGCAGGTGCAGCCTCCTAAGTTTAGCAGGAATTGGCCTACTAAGGGATGGGCTTATCCTTCTTCTGATTCACAGTCTAGGGGTAGATCTAGACGTGGTAGGGGCAGAGCTCAGAGTACTTTCAGGCCTAGGACGTGGAGTTCACCTGCACAATCTACAGGTGAGGGCAGGGGCCAGTCCTTTCGTAAACAGGCCCAATGACCTGCATTTTCAGCTGCCAGATTCTTCCTGTCTGGCAGCTCCTTTGGGAGGAAAGTTGGCACTCTTCAAGCAAAACTGGCTTTTAGTCACCCAGGACAAATGGGTGTTGGACATTATAGACCGAGGCTACAAGTTTTATTTCCATACATTGCCTCCTTTCAAAGGCATGCCAGACATTCCTCCTCAGCAAAGGGTAGAGGCTCACAAGCAAATTTCTTTACTTCTTCAGATGGGGGCTATACAGCAGGTCCCTCTGTCAGAAGTGGGCCTAGGATTTTATTCTCGCCTGTTTCTAGTACCAAAGAAAGGAAACACTTGGAGACCGGTTTTGGATTTATCTATTCTCAACACATACCTAGACATTCCAAAATTCAAAATGTTGACGTTGCAACAACTTCTACCTCTGTTGGGCAAAGATCACTGGATGGTAACTCTGGATCTCAGAGGCTTATCTTCATGTTCCTATCACTACCAGTTGCAGGAGGTACCTGCGTTTTCGGGCTGGGACTTTACATTATCAGTTCTCTGCATTGCCCTTTGGCTTATCTACTGCACCCAGGGTGTTCACAAAGGTTCTGGCTCCAGTGATAGCCTTCTTACGGTTAAGAGGAATTCAGATTTATCCTTATTTGGACGATTGCCTGATTCTTGCTCAAGACAAGTACGAACTTCTTCATCTGCAGTATGTGATGGCAGTGTTAAGGTGCCTAGGGTATTCTGTGAACGAAACAAAGTCCAGTCTAGTACCCTCTCAGGAAATGTGCTTTCTGGGTGTGAGACTGAATACAGCTTCCCAGATGGCCTATTTGACCCCGGACAAGCAAAAGAACCTTACTCTTTACTTCCATCAATTGTCTCTATGGTCCAGACTAACTGCAGGACAGTCCTTCAAGCCTTGGGGTTCATGGCATCTTGTATTCTGGTGCTTCCCAATGCCAAATTGCATATGAGGAAGCTACAATGGTATCTCAAAAATGTATGGACACAACACTGCCAAGATCTGGACACTGTCATTCAAATAATACCTTGCATTCAAAAGGAATTTTTGTGGTGGGCTCAGGAATGTCACCTAAACAAGGAACTCTCTGTGACCCGACCAGAGGCGAGTCAGATTTTAACGACAGATGCCTCGGACAAGGCTTGGGGAGCACACCTCAATGGAAAATGGGTGCAAGACACGTGGCCTGACAGACATTTACATATCAACTTGAAGGAGATGTTAGCAGTCCAATTTGCATTAATGGCTTTCAAGGATTTACTTCACCCAGGGCAAGTGTTGATTCTAACAGACAACACAACTGTCATGTGGTACATCAACAAGCAAGGGGGAACCCATTCGTACCCTCTTTGCAGACGAGCAATGATTTTGTGGGAGACTGCTCTCAGTTTACACCTCAATCTTCAGGCAAGATTTCTACCAGGAGCACAGAACTCCTTGGCAGATGTTTTGAGCAGACAGATAGTGGATCCCCATGAGTGGAAATTGGATCCTCATGTATTTCGAAAATTGACAGTGATATGGGGAACTCCAGACATAGATCTGTTCGCTTCTCCACTAAATTTCCAGTTGCCAAAGTTTTGCACAAAATGTTTCATCCCACAGCTTGGAAAGTGGATGCTCTATCATTCAGTTGGAGCAATCTTCACGTCTATGCCTTTCCGCCTCTGCCTCTCCTCCCCAAGGTACTCTTGAAGGTCAGACAAGACAAGCCCTCCATGATACTAATAGCTCCAGATTGGCCTCGACAGCACTGGTACCCTCTGCTGAGGAGTTTAGTACGGGAGCCTCCATGGCCTTTGCCTTCGATTCCGCACATTTTGTCACAGGAGGGCAATCATTTCCTCAATGTCAGGATTCAGTCCCTGCATCTAACAGCCTGGCATATTCTGTTCTAGAACCTGGAGGGTCGCAGCTTCCACAACAAGTTTTGAATGTTATTTTGGAGGCCAGAAGGCCTAGTACAAGGAAAGTTTATGCTGATAAATGGAGGAGATTTTTAATTTGGAGCAAAACAAAGGGCTTTGATGTTTCCAGGCCTGATTTTAAGTGTTTCTCTTCAATATCTTACAGAATTATTAGACAAGGGTTTGTCTTTCTCCTCTATAAAAGTTCATGCTGCAGCCATTTCTGCTCACTATGACTGTGACCCTCCATTATTCTCTCATCCTTTGTTTAAGCAATTTCTTAGAGGGGCAAAGAACATAAGACCCCCACGTAGAGCTCCTACTCCTGCCTGGGATCTCAATTTTGTGTTGGAAAAACTTACTTTACCTCCTTTTGAACCTGCAGCTACTGCTGAGTTCAAGTTTTTGTCTTGGAAGACTGCTTTTCTGTTGGCCATTACGTCTGCTAGAAGGGTTTCTGAATTACAGGCTCTTATGGCAGTTGAACCCTTCCTAATTTTTCATAAGGATAGGGTATCTCTGCGTACTAATCCTACTTTTATGCCTAAAGTGGTTTCAAATGTGGCCTTGAACCAATCAATTCATTTGCCTACTTTTTATGCAGATCCCCAAAATAAAGGGGAGAAAATTTTGCACACTTTGGATATTCACAGGCAGTTGCGTTATTATTTGAGCAGGACTAAAGGGTTCAGACAGTCTCAGCAGTTGTTTGTTTCTTTTGCTTTGGGTTCTCAGGGCCTGTTTCAAAACAAACTATTTCTAAGTGGATTGGCTTTTGTATTGCTTTTTGTTCTCATCATGGTAAGGAGATTCCGGCTGGAATCAGACCTCACTCCACTAGGGCTACTGCCACTTCTACAGCTTTTTAAGGGAGTAGCTACTAAAGACATTTTGGAAGCAGCTACTTGGAGTTCAGTGCATACTTTTTCTAAACATTACCACCTTCCTCTTTATTCCAAATCTAGGGCTGGATTTGCCACTGCAATCTTACAGGGCATTTTGGCAGCTCCCAATGCTTTATGATTTTGCCAGCCTCCCTTTACCTCTGCTTTGGGATTCTACCCATATGTAAGGACTGCAGCAATATGAGATGAAGAACATAGTACAGTTTTGTACCTACCATAAATGTAGATGTTCGAAGATCCACATTGCTGCAGTCCAATTTACCCTCCCTCCTTCCCCTCTGTAGTTTGGAATGGTTGTATGGTTTGGGAGGTAGCTGTTATTTGTACATGCCTTTTGGGAAGTATTCTATTTTTGGCTGTGGCCTTTCTTTTTAGGGCCTTCTGACATCTGGGGCAAGAAAAGACTGAGGATATGACGTCGGTCATGCGCTTTAATACCCTGACGCTCTGATGTCAGATCTGAGCGCCCATGACCGACGTCAGCCTAATACTTTGGTATTCGGGCCGACCGAGGACAGCGGATTACCCATATGTAAGGACTGCAGCAATGTGGATCTTCGAACATCTACATTTATGGTAGATACAAAACTGTACTTTTTATACACAGGTCAGGCATATTTAAATACCTATATAGACTAAAGAATTTTTCCTCTGGTAGATAGCAAATGTTGGAGGTGTGATGGGGAAGAAAGCTGTGACTGGGAACATATTTTTTTAGGAGTCCGAGTTGGCAGTCTTTAAAGATTCCCTGCAGACAGCTCTGTTAGAGGTTACTGGGTGTAACTAAGGAGGTTACCTTTTTGAACTATGATACAGAATCTGTATTGCCTAGACATAGTAAGGCCTTGCTGAGTCTAATTATAGTGGCTGCCAAAAAAAAAAAAAGCAATTACTGGAAAATGGAAGTCCAAGTCTAAACCAACTTTACCAGAAGTAGTGAATATAGTAACCGAGATAAAAACAACTCGAACTGGGATCTTTAGGGAAGGAGCAAGCTATATAGGGAAAAACTGCAAATTGTGGAAACATATGCAGAGGTTTAAAAGAAGGCAGGATTTGAATGAGGTATGTAATACTTAATTGACTGTGACTGGATTTATTTTAAGTGATTTGTATAATGCTGCAACTACAGTTGTCGCAAACATTGTGTCAAAGACCCCCGATGAAATAAAAATTGTGTTTAACGTGGTTTGTTTTTCATGCTTACAGATGTAATATTGCCTTTGCCATATGTGGTAATTTAAATGAAGATGATTTTTTTCTGTTTATTTAAAAAAAGAATCCTGATCTGCCTGTGCCTGTAGTTATGTTCCTTGGGGTTGTACTTGTTTTTCCCTAAATGTATGTATAACTATATTAGTTTCTGCGTAACCAAATAAGAATGAATGAGAGCTGTCAGTACTTGAGTCTGAATGGAATAACTTTACCCTTTATTAGTTCAAGGATTTTCTGCTCAAGTCTAGAAAGTTTGGCATTTAATGTACATGTAGTATGCCTGGTCCCCGTAATATACTGTCCCCCCCCCCCCCCCCTGATTTTATATAGCAGCGTATCACACTTGGATGAGTCATGGTGATAATTTTATTAACTAAAACTTGCCTTTTTCATTTGCTGCTTTGAAGTGCAGTCTTTTTAATTGCAGTGGCTCATAATCTTACAGTAGGTTGGTGAAGACAAAGCGTGTGAAATCCAGGACTTGGGGTAATGATGTTCATTAGAAGATCATATCCCTAATCCTTTTAATGATGATCAGATTATGTTAGGCATATAGTGTATTTGAGCACACATTGGTTTCTGTTTTTTTATCTTTTAGTTAATGATTGTGTGGTGCCCCCCCCCCCCCCCCAAGTAACTTGTACATCTTCATTTTAGATTGAAATGTGAAATAAAGTAACACTTCCCCCACCTTTTTTGTTTTAGGTAGTAGACGTGGATGCATCTGCTAACATGCAGTTAGCGATCACATGGATTGCAGTTACAAATGTCTCTGAAGAGTGTTTCCGTTTGACTGTTGAGGTCAATGTTTCCTACTGCAAGATATACTCCAGTGTGTGGTAGTTCATATCGTTTTCTTTCAGTGAAAACATGTTTACACTTTAAAAGAAACTGGAAATTGGTAAAAGCACATAAGCAACAAGTACAGTAAAATCTGTTAAGCCCAATCCTTAGTGTAGTTATTCAGGGGAGACTAAATTTTTATTCCATATAAGCACATTGAGCCTATATTCCAAAAGACTTGCTTTCTGTGCAAGTGACTTGACTCCAGTGAAAGTATGCCCCAATCGCAGAACACTTGCACTCTGTGTAAGCCTGCTTTGTAGATGGATGGGGAGTAGATGGTAGATGGGGACAACTTTTTGTATGAGCCTTGGGTGGATTGTACAAGTTTGCCAGCTCTTGTTTTCTACTTTTCACCCAATGTTCTTCGTGTTTCACTGTTGCAGTCATTTACATTTGGGTAATCCTGCGAGCAGGTTGCCCCCAGTCGGCCTGAATTCCAAAGTCTTGGGTCCTGCGTCGGCTGCTGTCTGCTCTTCTCTGACAGCAGGTTGTCAGGGGTATAAAAGAAGTGGCCGACGCCATTTTCTTCAGTCTTTCTTGCCACACGGTGCCCGAAGCAGAAGCAGTTCGCAAGTGCCGGTCGGCCGACTCCTGAGATTTTCGTGTTCGAATTTCAGATCTGAAGTCTTCATTAAAGCCAAGTACCCTGCTGGGGAAACATTTTCTTGCTCCAGACCGATGTCAGAAAAAGTTAATTGTATTTCTTGTGGAAAGCAAATACCTCATAAGGACTTTCATTCCTACTGTATTCCTTGCCTAGGCCCTGACCATAACATTTCAGGTTGTCGCTTTTGTGCCAGATTCAACCAACGCACTATTAAGTGTCAGTATGATTTTGCATTAAACTATTTTGGACACAGGTTTAATTATCGAGAAATGTCATTGGATAGCCATCAGACTACCGGAGTTCACAAAAAACGCAAAGAAAAAGATAGGCAACCGAAGTCCAAAGCAGACGACTAAGCTTCTCCCAAGCCAGTCACCGGTTCTCAGTGAGGCGCTTTCGCAGCCCCTGACACCCGCTACTTTAGAGTCGGAGGCCGCTACCGACTCACACATGGAGTTGGCAATGCCGCTGGAAGCTCAAGGTGTTGGAGCCTTGGACACTGTTCCTTCAGATGGGTCCGGAGCCGCTGAGCAGGCACCGGCTTCTGAGGGTGTTTTCAGACCTAAACGTCTATACATTAAACCGACTTCAAAGGCAAAGACTAAAGCACCTTCAAAGGCAAAGAAACAAACTCAAGAGCCACGTGGGCAGGCCTCATTGCCCAAAAAAACAGATGCTCAAAATGGCCAAAGACTTGATTACCTTGATCAGGGGTTTCCATCCCCCTCCTGATAAGAGGCCTAGGCAAGAGACAGACTATGAATCTTCAGATCAGGTTTCTATTTCTTCTGATTCCTCTTCTGATCAGGAATATTCTCTTCCCCCCCTATGAGGATTCTGATGCTGAAGAATCTATTCCTTCAGCTTCTCCTCCTGAAGACTATTCTTTTGGGGAAACTTGCATACCATGAAGGAGCACTTCCACTGGGAGAGCCAAGATTTTTCAGAATCTAAAAAGAGGCTCAGTGACTTCCTTTTACTACCTCAACACAGGCCTCTAGCCATTCCATCTGTGTTGACATTGTAGGTGATGTTTTCAGAGTCTAGTCTGACCCCTGACTCTCTACCTCCAGCTCCCGTTATGCCTGACTGATATTACAGGGTTCGTGACTCTCATAAATTCCTTTTCAAAAACCCTGCTGCAGACCCAGAAACTATTTCACAGGGTTCCAAGGGGTTAAGGCTTCTACTGCAAAAAACCCTACCCCCTCTGATGGAGATTCTAGGGCGCTGAATAGATGGGGGGGGGGGAGGTTTACACATCTGCTACCTTGGCTATAAGGGCCTTAAGCTGTCAGTTTCATATGCTCAAATGTCAGCAACATGTCATGGCATTGCTTAAACAGAAAATGTTGTTAAACTCTTTATGTGCAGAAAATAAGGAAATGCAGGATATTTTGCTTGCAGCCGAACAAGTTGGAAAGCATACTTTGCAATGTTTTGATTCTCTGGAGGCCTCCTGCAGGGCCGCAGTTGCAGGTTCAGTAATTAGGAGGCATGCTTGATTAAAAGAACAAAATCTGCCTGATCATGTCAAGGTTAAATTATTAGATGCACCTTTACAGCATGATACTTTGTTTGGTGTTAAAGCAGAAGAGGTGATGTTAGGTGATCCTATCTCGCCTACATTCTGTACTGATGGGTTCGGAGCCGATCCTCTGCACGCTATACTGTAGAGCGAAGTCTCTAATTGGCTGAGCTATCTTATATCCCAGGATGCACCACCACTACTTCCCCAGATCTCGTTTGCCGCTTTATAGCAATAGACGTGGACTCGACTTGGCTGGGCTAAGTACCTTTTACTGACTGATTTTCTGTCAGAAAATTTCTAATTTTTCAACCAAAAGCTGTTTTAACAGCTACTTGTTGTTTGAGTGGTTTTTGAGAAAGTTTGTGTGAGTTTTGTTAGCGCTAGGTTCCCGCCTTATTAGTGGGGGTTTCCTCGCGCTCTACTTCATAATTGTTATATCCTTGTGTTGCTTAGTATTTTGTTTAGTATATATAATTTTTCTCTAACAACAAGGTCCCGTTTTAGTTAGAGGGGCCTTGCCCTCTCGCTCTGCAGAGCTGTGTTACAGTTTGCCTGTGGGCCTATCCTGTTTAAGTTAGAGGGATTGGTATCTCTGTGGTAGTTTTTGTCTAGTCTGTGGTAGTGTGTTTCCTTGTAGAGATGTCGAAGGAGCATAGACCTTCGGGTTTTAAAAAATGTACCAAGTGTGGGTACAAGATGTCTATAACGGATGACCATTCTCTATGTGTTCATTGCTTGGGGCCAAAACACCTTCAAGAGTCGTGCAGTGTATGCCACGCTTTTTCTTCTCGTGTCCTCCAAGAGAGGAAAAACAAATTGATATTGAAGGGGCTCATCACCCCTTCCTTTGAGGAGGCTTTATCTTCTTCCCCCTCTCCTTCCAGGAAGAAGTCTTCGGCTCCGACCAGTCCGTCGAAGCCGACAGCAAAGAAATCAAGGCAGGCTTCTCCGTCGGCTGCACGGACTTCGGAGCCGAGGTCGGAACGGTCTGCCTCTGTGCCTCCAGCCTCGACTCCTCTGTCCTCGGAGCCGAGTGCTCGAGCATCGAGAAACAGGTCACCTTCTTCGGCTCCATTGGTTTCGGAGCCGAGAAGGGTCGCTCGCTCAGACTCTTCTACCTCGGCGCCGAAGTCCCCATCGGCTCCGAGGGAAATCGCTGTGCTGGTGGGATCTCCCTCGGCGCCGATACTGCTCGAGACTATTCGGAGCCGGTCCCCTAGTCTTTCGGAACCAGCGAAGTCAACTCGGGCCCGATCGGTCTCTTCTCGGTCCTCGAGGATGTCCGATTCGGATATTGACAGGGTGCTTCAAAGGCTGTTTCAGTCTCCAGTCTTCCAAAAGTTAGTCTCGGCTCCAGCCCAGTCGGCTCCAGAGCAGATTGTCCACCCTGTTGTCTTGGTTCCTCCTCCAACAGCCTCTGCACCATTTGAGTCGGTGCTGGTGGAGCCGGTGGAGGTTTTCGGGTCGGCTCCGACCCTTACTCCAACCCCGACCTTCGGGTCTGAGTTCGGTACACGGACCTCCTCTGTCTGCCCCGGGGGTGACGCTTCGGGCCCGATGCTTTCGGTTCCAAGCCTCCCTCTCGGTGCGTCGGCTGCGGGAGTGCCTTCTACTGTTGTGGCCTCGGGGGTCGGACCTTCCCAGGATTCAGGGGGGTCCGGCTTTCAGGGCCATGAGGAGTGCTTTAGCCAAATCTTCCTTGGCTACCTCCACCATCTCTCCAACACCTTCCCTTGGCATGGAGACTTGTTCCTTTGTTGTCCCCCTGTCTCAAGACAGTGGAGCCCTGGGGCCTGAGGTCACCCCCATTGGGGATTCCTCCCTTCCTTGGGTCCTTCCGAGGCTTCTTCGGAGGAACCTCCCAGGAAGAGACAGTGTAAGAGGAAGCACGTTGACTCGCCTGATGAGTCTCTCACCTCGGACACCGACCTCGATGATGCAGAGGGGTCCCCCAAGTCGTCCTCGGATGATGTCTCCTTTGTGGACATCTTAGAAATCCTCAAGCAACGAGGCGACTGGCAGTCCAAACCCCTTTCCGCTGAGGAGTCTGTCTTCCTCAAGGCCTTCGGGGCTCAGCCTTCCGCCTCCTGGGTGTCTCCGCCCTTCGATGAGCTCCTGGATTTGATCTCTCAAAGGGCGTGGGAGCACCTGGATTCTGTGGAACCGGTGCCAGCTCGCCCGAATAAATTTGTCTGCCCCCCCTGAAAAGGAGTTCTTATCTAAAGGTGTGGCTGTAGATGCCCTGGTGGTGGCATCTGCTACCCAGCAAGATGTGGCAGAGGCTTCGACGTCCGTCCATCCTCCTAATAAAGAGTCCAGGAGTATGTTTCGTTACGGGAAGCGCACCCTTACTTCAGCAGCCTTTACTTTTAAGGTCTCTGAATTACCTAACGCACTTCACCAGACTTGAGGGATCTGGTCAAGGAGCTTTCAGATGCCCTCTCTGGTAACCTACCTGAGCAGTTGGCCCAGACGGTTAGCTCTCAGTTGGCTACCTTGTCATCAATATCGAACTCGTCCATGAGGCTCATTTCATATGCGGCCCAAGGGGCGAGTAGAGCGGCGGGCACAGGTGTTGCTCTACGGAGACAAGCCTGGCTCCACCTGTGTCATTTTGCGGGAGGCCTTCAAGTCTTCCTTTGCCGTCGCTCCCTTTGATGGGTCCTCCTTGTTTGGACCCAAGGTAAAGGACACCTTGACCCGCTGTGAACAAGAGGGTAAGACTTTGACTGCCGTAGGGGCACTGTTTTCCACTCCCTTCTGGCCTTATCCCAAGGCTAGAAGAGGGGGGAAAATGTGGTTCCGCAAATCTCAGAAGACTTACCCCTCACAGCAGGATGATCCCCCTTCTAGAGGCAGAGGGGGGGGGGAATTTTCAGGAAGACGCCGTCCCAGAGGCGGCAGAGGCCCCCGCAACACTGGAGACCGCGAGTCCTTTCGTGGCTCCTCAACCTTCCAGCTTCCCTGAAGGATTGCCCGACTGCGCCGCTCCGGAGCCAGTCGGGGGTAGTTTTTCGGGGCACCTAAAGGCTTGGGAGAATATCACTCAGGACCGATGGGTGCTCCGGATCATTGCCGGAGGTTACAACATCCCCTTTTCTCAGCCCCCTCCACTATCCCGGAAAATCCCCGACCCACCACCCAGTCAACGGGATCTCGCAGCCATCGAAATTTCAAAGCTGCTTCAAAAAGGAGTCATCCAACCGGTCCCCGAAGACCAGACCGGATTAGGGACTTAAGATTCTTTTTGGTGCCAAAAAAGACCGGGGACATGAGGCCCATCTTGGATCTCAAGCTCAACCGCTCTGTCAAGAAGTCCAAGTTCCGGATGGTCACCTTACAATCCATTCTCCCGCTGCTAGAGAAAGGTGTTTGGATGTGCTCCATAGATCTCAAGGACGCCTATTATCACATCCTGATAGATCAGGCGATCAGGCGTCCAGGAGACACTTGCGCTTCAGCCTGGGAGACGGTCATTTCCAGTTCCGTGCACTGCCCTTTGGTCTCACCACAGCCCCCAGGGTGTTCACCAAATGTTTGGCAGTGGTGACTGCTCACCTGAGAAGTCGAGGATTCCAGGTGTTTCCATACCTAGACGACTGGCTCCTAACTGCCACCTCCAGGCATCTACTCTTACAAAACCTAGCAGCCACTATTTCTCTGGGCAACTCCCTAGGAATCAACTTCAATTGGGCAAAGTCTGTGTTGCTGCCATCTCAGCGCATAAGGTTTATCGGAGTGGAGATAGACTCGAAGCAAATGCGGGTCTATCTTCCTACAGAGAGGATAGAAACATTACAATCTCAAGTCCGAGCATTGCTCTTCAAACGCCGAGCCCCAGCAAGGATGGTCCTACAACTGTTGGGTTCCATGTCGGCTACCGTTCTCCTAGTTCCCTTAGCAAGGTTGCACATGAGGATTCTCCAGTGGCTCCTGTCAGTCCAGTGGTCATATCAGGATCTCCCTCTGTCACCTCATTATAATCACGGAGACGTGCAAACAGGACCTCCGTTGGTGGCTTCTGTCCTCCAACCTGGATCAGGGGCGACCCTTCGTTCCTCCACCTCCAGTGGCCACTTTGACTATGGACGCCTCCCAGACGGGGTGGGGGGGCACATTCCCTGGGCAGGTCAGTCCAAGACAAGTGGCACCCCCACGAGAGTTCCCTACACATCAACATACTGGAAATGAGGGCGGTGCTTCTATCGCTTCAGGCACTACACAGTTACCTCCCCAGGGCATGATTGCTGTTCAGTCTGACAACATGTCAGTAGTCTGGTACCTGAACAAGCAGGGAGGGACCAGGTCCTACCCTCTTTGCAGAGAGGCCATGAGAGTATGGGATTGGGCTATTGCAACCAACCGTTTCTTGGTAGCAACACACATTCCGGGGAGATCCAATGTGATAGCCGACAAACTGAGCAGAACTATTCTCTCCCCGCACGAGTGGTCTCTGAACGATAGAGTGACAACTCAGATCTTCAGAAGATGGGGAACTCCTTGTTGCGACCTCTTTGCAACCCCCCTCAACACGAAATGTCTACAGTTCTTCTCTCACCCCAGTTTTGGGGGGGGGTTTCCCAAGGACGCCCTAGTCCAAGCTTGGCCCACCGGCCTACTGTACGCCTTTCCACCGGTTCCCCTTCTTCCCAGGGTGATCCAGAAGGCGATTCACTTGCAGAGCAAGATGATTTTCGTTGCCCCATACTGGCCTCGTCAAGTTTGGCTGCCCTTTCTTCGGAAATACGCACTGGACGGTCCATGGTTCCTGGACCAGGTTCCAGACCTCTTGATCCAGCAGTCGGGACAGCTCCATCAGTCCCTTCACTCGTTGAAGTTAACAGCTTGGCTCCTCCACTTCCGACCATAGTCAGGAACCAGGTTTTGGACTCTGAAGTTATACAGATCTGGTCTTCGGCCCACAAGAATTCGACTAAAAAAATGTATAACAGCAAATGGAAGAGATTCGCCATTTGGGCCCAACTCCGGGGGTTAGATCCCATTACTGCCCCGGTGTCAGAAGTTTTAAATTTTTTAGCTTTCTTATTCAGTCAAGATTCTTCGGTCTCTACCATTAAGGTTCAATTGGCAGCTATTTCTAATTTTCATGAAAGTATAGACCCACCTTTGATGAACAATAAGTTGTGTAAAGCCTTCATGAAAGGTGCTGGGCTGCTACGACCTCCGATTTCTCATCCCGCTCCACCGTGGGATCTTAATTTCGTATTAGGTGCCTTGACCTCTTCCCCCTTCGAACCGGCAGCAACTAGTGACTTGAAATTTCTTTCTTGGAAGACAGCTTTTTTGGTGGCAATTACATCGGCCAGAAGAGTTTCGGAACTTCAAGCCCTATGTGTCAAACCACCGTACCTGGTTTTTCACAAGGATAGAGTATCCCTCAGGCCTAATCCATTCTTTGTCCCCAAAGTTTGTTATAGTTTTTGTCTTCAACAGTCATTGGAACTCCCAGTTTTCTTCCCAAATTACTCAGACAGAGCGGAATACATCTTCCATACATTGGATGTTCACAGGCAATTGTTTTTCTACCTAGATAGGACGCACCAAACACGGAAAACAGATCAGTTGTTTGTGTCCTTTTCAGACAATAAATTGGGCAAAGCCATCACGAAGGTCACTATTGCCAAGTGGATCAGAGACTGTATCAGTCATTCTTACCTTCTTTCTAATAGAGAGCTTACAACCACTGTGAAAGCTCATTCTACAAGGGCTATGGCTACTTCAGCCTTTCATTCTAAGCTTGCCATTAGTGACATTTGTGCTGCGGCTACCTGGGCCTCTCCTCACACATTTATTTCTCATTACAAATTGGACGTGGCATCTCAGGGGCGAGCTTCCTTCGGTTCCACAATTCTCAGGAGTGTTTTCCAGTGAGCCACCCAGGAATCCGGTGCTAGGGATGCTGTCCCATCAGTACAGAATGCAGGCAAGATAGGATCACATAACATCTTTTAGTTATGTACTTAACATAACTTTAGATGTTTGGGATCCATCTCGCCTACATTCCTAATAACCCACCCTCCTTCCCCCTGCCTTGGAGATCAGAAGAGACCGGACGGTTCTGTTTAGCCGTTTCATCTTGAAACACCTGGCAATGTTATTTCAACTGTCTATGAGTGTGGGCATGTGTGCGGACAAACAAGATCTGGGGAAGTAGTGGTGGTGCATCCTGGGATATAAGATAGCTCAGCCAATTAGAGACTTCGCTCTATAGTATAGCGTGCAGAGTCGGAGCCGAGGATCGGCTCCGAACCCATCAGTACAGAATGTAGGCGAGATGGATCCCAAACATCTAAAGTTATGGTAAGTACATAACTAAAAGTTAAAGAAAATGGAGGACAAAGCTAAATCTATGCAAACTGTCAAAGATTTTTTACAAGTACAGCCACCTAGGTTTAGTAGACACTGGCCTACAAAGAATTGGTCCTTTCCTGCCTCGGACAGACCTCAAAGGGGGCAGATCCAGACGCCCTAGAGGCAGATCCCAGGCACAAGGTTCATACAAGTCAAAGCAATGGGGTGCTTCTACCTCCAAAAGTGGAGAAAACCAATCACAACTTTACAGGAAACAATCCCAATGACTTCCCCCTGCCTGCGCCATGCACTTATCTCCTGGCAGCACCCTTGGGGGGGGAAGTAGCACTTTTTTCTCAAAATTTACACATTATAACCCAGGACAAGTGGGTAATAAACATAGTGTCACAAGGCTACAAGTTCCACTTCCATATCCTGCCAAAGGCAAATGGTTGGCCATATCTGCCAAAAAATCAATGGGCAGAGGCACAAAGACAGGTCTAATCCTTCATGGACTTGGGGGTCATCCAGCAAGTACCAGAGCAAGAGCAGGGACAAGGATTTTACTCGACTGTTCTTGGTACCCAGAAAAGACGAAGCCTGGAGACCAATACTGGACCTATCTATCCTAAACACATTCCTGGATATACCAAAATTCAAGATGTTGACCTTGCAGCAACGTCTGCCCATGCTGGGCACGAAGGCTTGGCTTGTGACTTGAGACCTAAAAGAGGCATACCTGCATGTCCCAGTCGGGCAGTCATGCAAAAGATACCTCTGATTCAATGCTGGCTCAATGCATTAACAAATGTCCTTCAAGGATGCATCTGCAGTCATCACATATGGGTTGTCCTGCCTCAGGCAGCACTTCGATTGGCCGGATTCCAAAGTCTGGGTCTGGCCTCGGCTGATGTCGCACTTTCCCCGACGTCAGAGCGTCTGGGGTATAAAAGCATCAGCCGACTCCATTTTCCTCCGTCTTTCTTGCCGCGTGGTGCCCGAAGCAGAAGCAGTTCGCAAGTGCCGGTCGGCCAGCTCCTGTGATTCAGCTACCGAAGACTTCGAAAAAGCTAAGTACCCCGTTGGGGACTCTTGCCTCAGCCGATGTCAGATAAAGTTAATAATTGTTTAACTTGTGGGAAACAAATACCTCATAAGGATTTCCACTCTTACTGCCTCCCCTGCCTAGGCCCAGACCACGACGTCTCGGCCTGTTCAGCCTGTGCTTCCTTCAACCGACTAACTCTTAGACGTCGGTCGGAGTTTGCAGAGGAATTCTTTGGGGCTAGTTTTGCTTACAAGATGCTGTCGGAGACTCCGACTTCGCATTTAGTTAAGAAACGGAAGGACAAGGACCGACACGCGGGCCGCGGTTTCGGCTGAAACCACGGTCAGGCCTACCGCAAGTGTCTCTGTCTCGGCTGAAACCGAATCCTTGGTACTTCCAATTACCGAAACCGCACAACCAACTACCTCAGCCCCGGAGGCCCCGGCCGAGTCGGTTATTGAATTACCTTCTGAAACTGGTGTCCAGGAACCTTCCGACACCATTCCTTTAGACAAGTCTACTCCTGCACATGGTGTAGCCAGACTTCCTGCATCCATGTCCATTAAGGCTTTCTCTAGGGCTAAAGCTGCTAAACTTACTAAAGCTTTGCCTCCCAGGGTTACCTCTAGGAGACCTTCTACTGGCTCACAGATTCTTAGCTTAGCAGAGGATCTTATCTCCTTATTTAGAGGTTCTCAACCTCATCTGGACAGGGGCTCTCAACCACCTCCAGACAAAAGGCCCAGGGTTGAGCCCTCTGAACCCCACTCCTCAGATGAGTCCACTGATGGCTCTACTCTCAGACCACCAGGAGGAGGCTTATTCGGCCTACGAGGATTCTGATGCTGAAGAATCTATTCCCTCAGCCTTCCCTCCTAAAGAGTTTTCCTTTGGAGAGACATTACACTCTGAGAGAACATTTTCAATGGCAGGGTCAGGAATTCTCTGATTCTAGAAAGAGATTAAGGACCTTTTTACATTTACCTCAGCATAGGCCTTTAGCTATACCTCCTGTTTTGAATGTTATTGATGATGTGTACTCTGATGCTAGTACAGCCCCTGACTCTCTCCCTCCGGCTCCTGCCAAACCTGATAGGTACTACAGGGTCCCTGACTCGCATCTACACCTGTACAAGGCCCACTCTGCTGATCCAGAAACTATTTCCCAGGGCCCAAAAGGGGTTGCAGCTGCCACTGCTAGAAATCCTCTACCCTCTGAAAGGGAGTCCAGAGCTTTAGAGGGATGGGGTAAGAAAGTGTATACTTCTGCAACTCTTTCCATGAGGGCATTAAATTGTCAATTTCATATGATACAGTACCAAGAGTATTTGTTAGATGAATTGCATAAGAAACTGTCTTCTTCTGAACCCCTTGATCGCAAATCCCTTCAGGATCTGGTACATAACTCCCAGCAGGTTAGTAACCATTTCTTGCAGTGTGGTTATGATGCATTGGAAGCTTCATGTAGGTCAGCTATGACAGGTGCAGTCATCGTAGGCATGCCTGGCTGAAGGAACAATCTCTGCCAGACCATGTTAAAGCTAAGCTTTGGATGCTCCTTATGGAAAGCCAAAATTATTTGGTTCCACGGCTCAAGAGGTCTTAAAGAAATTTGAAGAAAAGGCAAAATCTGTGCAAACAGTCAAAGACTTTCTGCAAGTCCAACCACCGAGATTCAGCAGAAATTGGCCTACTAAGAATTGGTCCTTTCCGGACTCGGACAGATCTCAGAGAGGCAGGAATAGGCGTGCCAGAGGTAGAGGGCAAGCTAGAGGCTCCTACAGAGGCCGTCAATGGCAGCCTCCCAACCAGAGAGGTAGTGCAGGAACTACAACTGCTACACCAGGACAGACTCAAAGACTTTGTTTTGACTCCGCCGACCAGGGCTCAATTAGAAGCACCTTTGGGTGGAAAGCTTTCTTTATTTTCAAAAAATTGGCACAGCATTACAAGGGACACATGGACACTGCAAATAATAGACAAAGGATACAGGTTCCATTTCCACACATTGCCAGAAAGAAAAGGCATGCCAGACTTGCCACCAAATCAGAGGACAGAGGCTTTGAAACAAATTTCCAAATTAATACAAATGAAAGCTATAGAAAAGGTACCTCTTTCAGAATAAGGCCAAGGATTTTACTCCAGATTATTCCTTGTTCCAAGAAAAGAAAATCCGTGGAGGCCTATTCTCGACTTCTCCGCACTGAATACTTACCTCATTGTGCCAAAATTCAAAATGCTGACTCTACAGCAACTCCTTCCCATGCTGGGCAAGGGGTCTTGGCTGGTGACTCTAGACCTCAAGGAGGCATACCTGCATGTCCCTATCAGACAAAGTTGCAGAAGAATAGGATGGTGAAGTATAGGATAGTAACCACATGAATCTCCGTAAGAGGTCTATGCCTTTAAATACTGCTAGTTAATGATAGATATGGAGTTTGGCCCCAAATCTGTTTTAATTTATATAAAAGAGAGAGCAGTAGTGGAGCTAAAGTGTTCTGATGAAGTCTGCCGTAGGGCGGATGAAAGCGCTTAACATATCCTTGCTATAGAAGTGGAATTTTTTGTGGTCGTGGATTTTATGTTGTAACTGTCTCAATAAATAGTTTTTACAGAGGAGCTGCGTACAGCCTTTATTACCGACATCCAGCTTTGGTCGAGTGTGGTTCATTGAAAGTTGCAGAAGACACCGCAGATTTCTTGCAGGGTCAGAGCATTATCAATTCTCAGCATTGCCCTTTGGCTTATCTACTGCGCCCAGAGTATTCACAAAATGCCTGGCATCAGTAATTGCACACTGCAGACTTCAGGGGATTCAAATTTACCCATATCTGGACGACTGCCTTATACAATATCTGGACGACTGCCTTATACAAGCGGACAGCAAGCAAACTTTGTTAAAGGACTTGGATTATGCCATCCACCTACTGCAGGCCTTGGGATATACAGTCAACATCCACAAATCAAGACTTGTTCCATCCCAAAGAATAACTTTTCTGGGTGCGGATCTAGACACAACCACCCAAATGGCCTTTCTCACAGAAGAAAAACAAAAACAACTACCGGATTACTTCAAGAATCTGACAAGACAAACTCAGCTGACTGCAAGGAAAATCCTGCAGGCCCTGGGTTACATGGCATCTTGCATTCTTCTGATCCCACAAGCAAGGCTGCATATGACAAAATTACAATGGTACCTAAGGAGTTTATGGACTCAGCACAGTCACAGCTTAGAAACCTTGATCCCACTCATTCCATGCCTCCAAAAGGAATTTCTGTGGTGGGCTCAAGCCTGCCAGTCGAACAGCGGGTTGCCCTTCAGCAAGCCAAGAGCCAACCAGACCATCACTACGGACGCTTCAGACCAAGGTTGGGGAGCACACATGGAGGGCAGATGTATCCAAGGGCTATGGTCACAAAGAGAGCTGCGCATGCACATAAACCAAAAGGAAATGCTGGCAGTGATACAAGCAATCGAGGCCTTCAAACTTTTTCTTCATCAAGGCCACCTACTCATAAGGACAGGCAACACCACAGTTATGTGGTACATAAACAAGCAAGGAGGCACCCATTCCTACCCTCTTTGCAGACTGGCAATGAATCTCTGGGAACTTTCCTTGAAACTCAGTATACAGCTGCAGTCCCAGTTCGTGCCAGGGAAAGACAATATACTGGCAGACAGCTTAAGCAGAAATATCATGGATGCACACGAATGGATGCTGCACCCAGACATCTTCTTACTCATAACACAGTCATGGGGAAGGCCGGAAATAGATCTGTTCGCCTCCCCCCACAATCATCAACTGAAGAAATTCTGCTCAAGGACATACCACCCACAAGCATGGAAAGTGGACACACTCTCTTTTAGCTGGAAAGCTCTAACAGTGTATGGTTTTCCACCTCTCCCATTATTGACCAAGGTCTTACTGAAGATCAGGACAGAGCAGCCCAGAGTGAATCTGATAGCTCCAAACTGGCCAAGACAGCACTGGTACCCACTGTTAAAGAGCATGTCACAGATGAAACTGTGGCCTCTCCCCCTATGGCCACTTCTACTGACGCAGCACAATTTCAAGACTCTGCATTCCAACCTGAAAACCTTGCAGCTAACTGCCTGGAAAATACCATGACTCCTCCTCAGGATAAGCTATCCCAGAGAGTGAAGGATATTATTATGGAAGCTCGACGGCCTTCCACAAGGAAGGCCTATTCGGCAAAATGGAAAAAATTTCACACCTTGGAACACAACAAAGGGCCTAGATGTGACAGTGATGAACATGGCACATGTGGAACAATTCTGGCAAATATTCCAGTATAACGGCCTGTCTTACTCTTCCATTAAGATACATGCCTCAGCAATTTCAGCAGAATACAACGTTAATCCACCTGTCTTCTCTCATCCTCTCCTGAGACGGTTTCTAAGAGGCATCAAAAATATCAATCCTCCAAGGAAACCACCTCTACCTACTTGGGACATTAACTTCGTGTTGGAAAAACTAACACTTCCTCCCTTTTGAACCAGCAGCATCTGCAGATCTACAGTTTCTGTCTTGGAAAACTGCCTTCCTTCTGGCCATAACCTCAACAAGAAGAGTATCTGAGTTACAAGCTCTAATGGCAGTACAGCCATTTCTTATCTTTCATCAGGACAGAGTTTCATTGAGAACCAATCCTACATGTATACCAAAGGTGGTATCCAGGGTATCTTTGAACCAAGCTATTCACTTGCCTACATTCTACCCACAACCACAAAATAAAGGGGAGAAACTTCTGCACACCCTGGACATACACAGACAGTTGCGCTACTACTTGGACAGAACTAAAAGTTACAGAAAGACTGACCAGCTGTTTGTAGCATATGCTGCTGGGGCACAAGGAAAAGCAATTTCCAAACAGACAATTTCAAAATGGATAGGAAATTGCATTTGTTTTTGTCACTCCTTTCATGGAAATACTGTGCCAGCTGACATTAGACCTCATTCCACGAGAGCCACAGCCACCACCACAGCCTTCCTAAGAGGGGTGGCTACCAAGGACATTTTAGAAGCTGCTACATGGAGCTCTGTGCATACATTTGCCAAGCATTACAATTTACCTTTATACTCCAGATCCAGAGCAGGCTTTGCTACGGCAGTCCTGCAGGGTATCTTAGCTACACCATCCTTTACTTAGTACCTCCACCCCAAGATTGGCTATGGTATTCTACCCATATGTGATGACTGCAGATGCGTCCTTGAAGGACATAGTACAGTTTTGTACCTACCATAAATGTAGATGTCCAATATGTATGCATCTGCAGTCAGGTTTACCCTCCCTCCTTCCCCTCTGTGGTATACTTCTTGGGTACTTGCCCCTCTTATAGCTAGCTGGAGGGATCTATTATGGTGTATTTGTTTTTATAGTACTGTGCATGTTTGGATTTGTTTTTGCAATGCATATCTCCAAATTTTAGCCTTCCTTAGAGGGCACCTGGCATCTGGGGCAAGAAAAACTGAGGAAAATGGCGTCGGCTGATGCTTTTATACCCCAGACGCTCTGACGTCGGGGAAAGTCCGACATCAGCCGAGGCCAGACCCAGACTTTGGAATCCGGCCGACTGAAGGGCTGCCTGAGGCAGGACAACCCATATGTGATGACTGCAGATGCATACCTATTGGACATCTACATTTATGGTAGGTACAAAACTGTACTTTCTCTGCACTGCCCTTAGGCTTATCTACTGTGCCCAGGGTCTTTACAAAGTGCCTGGCACCAGTAATTGCGTTCTGCAGACAAAGAGGAATACAAATATATCCTTACTTGGACGACTGCCTAATTCAAGCAGAGAACAAGGACATTCTTCTACAGCATCTGGCATTTTGTGAAAAGACTTCTAACATGCCTAGGGTACACAGTCAATGAAAAGAAATCAAAATTAGTACCCTCTCAAGAGTTAATATTCCTGGGTGCAAGCTTAAATGCAACTGCCCAGATGGCTTATCTCACGCCAGACAAACAAAGGCAACTGACTACCTATTTCAAAGTAATGTCAACAAAGCCCCAGTTATCTGCAAGAAAAATTCTGCAGGCTTTTGGCTTCATGGCATCCTGCATCCTACTAATTCCATATGCAAGACTGCATATGAGGAAACTTCAATGGTACCTGAAGTGTTTGGACTCAACATTGCCACAGCTTGGAAACCGTGATTACTCTCATTCCCTGCCTACAACAGGAGTTTCGATGGTGGGCAAAGGCTTGTTACCAGAACAAGGGACAGCCCATTCACTTTACCCCCAGCCAGGCAAAACCTAACAGATGCATCAGATTATGCCTGGGGGGCCCACATGGCAGTAAGATGCGTTCAGGGCACATGGTCCGCAAACTAAATGCATCTACATATCAATCTAAAAGAGATGCTAGCTGTTCAAAATGCCCCGACAGCCTTCAAGGACCTAATTCATCCGGGACAACTACTGATAAAAACAGACAATTCCACGGTCATGTGGTACATAAACAAGCAGGGGGGCACACATTCTTACCCCTTTTGCAGACTAGCCATGGCTTTATGGGACACAGCATTGACTTACCAAGTTCATCTGCAGGCGCAGTTCCTGCCAGGAAAGGACAATACTTTGGCAGACGAACTAAGCAGAAACCTCATGGGTCCCCACGAGTGGCAGCTGGATCCACAAATCCTCCGCATGATAACCAGGAAATGGGGATTCCCGGACATGGATCTATTTGCCTCCCCTCACAACTTCCAACTAAAAACATTCTTCTCAAGGACTTATCACAGACGAGCATGGAAAGTGGGCGCCCTATCTTTCAGCTGGAAAAACCTATCCGTATATGCCTTTTCCCCCACTGCCTCTCCTACCCAAGTTACTCCTAAAGGTCAGACAGGAGAAGCCAAAGATGATACTGATTGCCCCAGACTGGCCCCGCCAATACTGGTACCCAGTCCTAAGAACTTGTCTCAATGCCCAGCTTTGACCTTACCTCAAATACCTCATCGACTGTCCCAGCAAAACAATCGGATCCTGCACAGCCAGCTCAGAACTCTAAATCTGGCAGCATGGCGGATAATGTAGTCATACGAAACTCGCCTCTCAGTAAAGCTGTGATGGATGTCATTTTGGAAGCCAGAAGGCCTAGTACTGGAAAATGGAAGAGATTCTGTGCTTGGAACCAGGCACAAGGAACTGATACAGCTGTACCAAATATCCCTCAAATTTTGCAATATCTAACTGAGATGCTGGACAAAGGCCTATCTTTTTCATCAATTAAAATTCATGCTTCTGCCATTTCGGCTCATTACAGTACAGAACCACCAATCTTTTTCTCATCCTTTATTAAAACAGTACCTTAGAGGAGCCAATAATTTAAGGCCTCCAAGGAGATCTCCAACACCTGCATGGGACCTCAACTATGTCTTGGAAAAACTCACCCTGCCAACTTTTGAGCCAGCTGCTACTGCTGATATAAAGTTTTTATCTTTGAAAACAGCTCTGCACCTAGCATTAATTTTGCAAGACTAGTTTGAGCTACAGGCTCTCATGGCTGTGGAACCTTTTTATCATGTTTTATCCAGATAGGGTGTCTGAGGACAAACCCAACATTTATGCCTAAGGTGGTGTCCAGTGTGGCTCTTAACCAAACTATTCATCTGCCAACTTTTTATCCAAATCCACAGAACAAGGGGGAGAGAATACTGCATTGTTTGGACGTACACAGACTGCTTGGATTCTACTTGGACAGAACCAAAGTTTTCAGGAAGACAGAGCAGTTACTAGTGGCATATGCTGCAAGATCACAAGGAAAGGCCATCTCAAAGCAGACTATTTCAAAGTAGATAGGCCACTGCATTTGTTTCTGCTATTTTCACCATGGCTAAGCCAGTGCCTAAGGACATTAGGCCACATTCAACCAGAGCTGCAGCCACTTCAGCAGCCTTTCTCAGGGGAGTACCAACCAAAGACATTTTAGAAGCTGCTACTTGGAGTTCAGTGCACACCTTTACAAAGCACTATCATATGCCACTCTACTCTAAATCCAGGGCAGGCTTTGCCACTGCAGTTCTGCAGGGCCTCATAGCCGCTCCTACTGCTGTTTAGCACCAGCCTCCCAACCATAGCTTTGGGACTGTACTCAAATGTAATGACTGCAACAGTGAAACACGAAGAACATAGTACAGTTGTGTACACTTGCGTAAATGTAGATGTTCGAGTGTATTCACTGTTTCGGTCCAGCCCCCTTTTTTCTACTGGAACTTGTCTTTCCTTCTCTGATTTATACAACCCATGTGGTGTATTTGCTTGTAGATGAAGGTAAAGTTTTTATATTGGTGCATGTATGTGTGTGTATGTATGTATATGTATATGTAATATATATATATATATATATATATATATATATATATATATATATATATATATAAAATGCTTGTCTATCAAATGAACTGTCGACCAAATAAACAGTCTATCATATGAACTGTCGACCAAGTCATATAGACCCATATATATCTATATATATATATATATATCAGTATATATATATATATATGTGTGTGTATGTATGTAGATATATATCTATATATATCTATATATATATATATATATATATATATATATATATATATATAGATATATATATAGATATATATATATACCATGCCAAAAAGTCCAGCACTGAGGATAAATCCACAAATACGTATCAACAGCCGTCTTTGAAGGAGAGCTTTATTAAAGCCGTGCAGTCACCCCACAGA
>NC_056735.1:1795730979-1795750979 GCF_019279795.1 Protopterus annectens | reverse complement strand
TAAAAAAAAATTGCTTGATAAATACCATCCATTTTTACATAATCTGTGGTGCTCATTTATGATCTCTATAGCAATATGGGGATCAGTAATATTGTTGGGCACTATCTATAACGTTATATAACCCTGATATAAACTTAAAATGAAATTCATTATACATGTATTGTACAGTGTGTTGTTACATTTACTCTTACACTGGTTTATGTATTTATAATGACAACCAAAGAAAAATGTACAATTATTTTTATATAGATCTGTTTCCTTTCAGGGCTCAGACAAAAGCTGTATACAGCTGGACTAGCCTGAGTGCACTGGTAACACGCTGTTTGAAGAGGCGAGCACCTTTTGAGGATCTATCCTTTCAGCTGAGGTCCCAGCTGCCTGAACTGGTAGTAGCTTATGTTCGTGTAAACGATCCAGTGGCACTTGCTGAAAAGAGTAGAAGCGTTTCCTGGTGCTCTGGCCAAATTTGCCCTAGTCAGTCTAAGTACCACCTCAGGTCACCCCTGAAAACCGAAAGCCTGCCCAGTGGGAGTAATGTGGTCAACACAGCATAAGTAAATAGTTTTGCTAACCAGTTCGTGAGAGAAGTTTTGGGCAAATATGGTAGAATATAGCTTAATTTTTTAGCAGATTTGCTTTTGCCTTGTTTTAAGACCCAAAAGATATTCTCTGTGCAGAAACACAGAGAGTAGGCAGTTTAGTCATGCTGCCCCTCTGCTGTACATATGCCCCTCTGCTGTACATATCCCCCTACCACATGCTGTACATATCCCCCTACCACACACGCACACACACCAGGCTGTTCTGGCACTCTGCTCGCCACTTCTCATTTGTTCCCTTTATTCGAAGATCTATCTTCTCCTGCAGAACAGAAACTGTTTAAGAGTTCAGAACCTATCGTGACATTAGGAGCCATTCTGTTATTTCAGAAAGAAAAATTGCAAAAATACACGAAGTAGGGACCAAGATGAAGTAATTCTGAGTTTAACCATGCAATTTAGTTAGTGCACGTCTGAACAAACTTAATAGAAAACACAGAAATAAATCAAGCCGTCATAGTAGGATAAATAGTTGTCAAAGTCTGTGGCAGATGAGCGCTTTAATGAAAAATAAGGATACAGTGGTTATTTAAAAACAAGTGTAATCACCTACAGTAAAATAACATCTCATGTAACAAGAACCTGGAAAACTTGCCTTCAGGGCATTTTATTTTAACCCCATAACGCTTGACATGAATAAATGTATTAAAAAAAAAAAAAAAAAAAAAAAAAAAAGGGGTTAAACTGTATCCGAAAACACTGTTAGTAAATACAGGGAAACTGTCCTTGTTTCTACCACTTGTTAATGTTTCAGCAAAGAAAAATTAAAAAAGAAAAAATAATCCGTAAAGATATTAAACATTAAACCCGGTATGTTAACTAGTAATTTAAACAGTAGTACTTTTTTGTATGTGTGTAGGCTTTTAAACGTTCATTTTACTAGTTGTATATTTTAATTTATTTTGCTTTACTTTATTTTGGTTTCATAAATTTTTGTTTAGAAATCTAACTAGCTATTGGAGGGCAAGTGGCTGAGAAGCCATGTGATAGGTCCGTGCAACAGTAGTTTGAGTGAATGTAATGTGGGAATACATGCCTGCTGTAATTGGATCAGGGCTAGCCATGCTGTCTACCGATTTGGTGCCCGGCTTGAACTACGTCAACTAATGGATATAGGGATAACTAATGGTAGTAATAGGCTGGCTACAGGACCCACATTTATGGGAATAGGCTGGAAGGACATGCAGGGGGAGGTGTAAGGTATGGGCTAAGGTAGGGGAGGAGTTGTCTATAAATGTTGTCTGCTGTTTGATATTGAGATTCTGTTTTTATTAGATTTGGTTGGTTGAAAACTGGGAGGGATGGCCCATTGTAGGAGAATGTTTAGGCATATGATTGGTCAGGGTGTTATGCTAGGAAGGGATTGATTGTGTGGGAAGCTGAGAACTACTGTATTGCGCTATTGGCCAAGGTACTCCTCGGACGGCCAAACTGCAGAGCTTGGAAGCCTTGCTTGTAGTTGGATCTCGGGGTTTGGCAGGCACTGAGCGGGATCTCTGGATTGGAGTAGCTGTGCTGCAAGGCGTGGCTAAGCAGTCTATGTGGGTGGCAGTTTTTTGCCACTATTGGTTTAATCGTCACGCGACCAATGGGCCAAGCTTGGATGCCATGCTTGTGGTTGGATATCTGGGTTTGGCACGCACTGAGCGGGAACTCTGGATTGGAGTAGCTATGCTGCAAGGCGTGGCTAAGGTTGTATTCGGCAGAGTGTTAGCTGTTTAATTTTCATTGAGAACGAACGAAATGTATATAAATTAAACCAACCATTCATATTTATAGATAAATATTTAAATAGAGGGTCAAGTACATCTCCTAGAGATGGAATATCAAAAATGAAAACCATACATGAAATAGAATAAAATAAAAATATTTAAAGAAACCAAACAGCCCATGATGTGCCAATATGACAATACAATACCAAAATCCCCTTGAAATTGTCTGCAATGATTTTGAGAACCAAATAAGGTAAATGTACGATAAGAGAAAAAAAATGATGAAAATGAATGCAAAAGCATGGAAACTACAAACTGTGACACACAGGCTTCGTATTCCACGTCCTTGAAATTCTACATTTCAAAGATATATACAGGGCAAATTCAGCGACAAACTAGAAAAAAGAATTGGTTTGGCAGATCAGACTCCAGGCCAACAAACCACCAGGCCTGAATTCCACAATATTAATCAACAGCTACTGAATCTCCGAAAAATTCACCACCATGCCTACTATTGATTGTTGTACTTGACCTGAATCATTGTGAGATTTATTGGTGTATTTCTAGATTTATTGTTGTATTTTTCTGATTAATTTTTTCCTGAACTGACAGATCTGATGAAGCTCCAAGCGCAACACCACGTGGTGATTACCTCCCGGGCAAACAACCCAAGTGTATTTGGACTCTCTCTCTGGATCTTATTTGGACTATCTGGACCAGCTACGGTCGCTGCACTTATTTTATTTTACAGCAGTTTTTCCATGTTTTTCATTACTTCATATCATCCTGGTATCAGTTAAATTGCTAAAGGTTTTTTGGGTGGCAATCATGACAGTGCTGTGTTAAATCTGATGTATGGCCACAGATCACACTGTGCACAATTTTTATACATCTAATAACACCCAATAGCTTCACATCGGTCATAATTTATGACAAAACATGTATGTATTTATTCCAACATGTATAAGACAGGAAGCTCCCACCACCCTCATTGTTTCCACACCTCCCAAACTCCAGCCTGATTCTGCCTAGAGACTGGGAACATGGACTTCCACTCCTAGGGGGTTAGCCTTCCTACCTATGGTCTGTTTTACTTATGTTTTACTTCACTTATGTTTTATTTAACTTGAATACTATGTTTTATAAGCAGCAGTTGATTTCTCCCGACTCGACAGCCATGGAACCATGGATAGTTTTATCGGGATTCTAGCTATATATTTTCAACTACAACATTATTGCAGAGATTGTCAAGCATGGTTGACAGGCCACTGAAATTGCTTGCTGGAATGTAGTGGTGGCGTTTCCCTGGCAGCTAACATGTATTCAGGGGTTGGCATGGCGTGGTCACTGCTTGGGGAACAATGCAATTACAGAGCGGCATTACATCATTTTCATTTTGTTTTAGGTTGATATGAGTTAATATAATCATAATGTTATAATGGCATGTTCTTGCAGTATAGTATTAGGTTTCAAACAGTATTAGATTATTGATGGAAACAGTATGATGTTCATCATGTTTCACTGTTGCAGTCATAACTGTAGGGTGCTCCTGCTGGCAGGCACCCCGAGGTCGGCCAGAATCCCAAAGTCTGGGTCCGGCGTCGGCTGTACAAGCCAAGTACCCTGACGTCAGTATGCACTGGTACATAGCCCTTAGCCGACGCCATCTTCCCCAGTCTTTCTTGCCGTGCGGTGGAAAGCAGCTCGCAAGTCGTTGGTTGGTGATTTTCGAACAGCGTTTTTGGTTGTTGTCGGTCCGAAGTTCTTACTTCTCTTCTCAAAGCTAAGTACCCCGTTGGGGAATCTTTTTCTTGTTCCTCCGATGTCAGAAAAAGTTAATAATTGTATTACGTGTGGGAAACAAATACCTCATAAAGATTTCCACTCTTACTATCTACCTTGCTTAGGCCCTGACCACGACGTTTCTTGTTGTCGGTTCTGTGCCAGGTTTAATTCTCGTACTATCAAACGCAGGTACGACTGGGCTCTGAATTACTTTGGCAGACGCTTCAATTATAGAATGTCGTCGGATACTACCGGAATTCAAAAGAAGCGCAAAGACAAGGACAGGCCTCCGAGGTCCAAACAGGACTCGTTGCAGCTGGAGCCAGCGTCTGGTTCGGCTGTAGTCAGTGAGGCGCTTTTGCAGCCCCTGTCGTCCGCCACTTCTGAACCGATGGCCGATACGGACTCCCATGGGGAGCCATCAAGGCCTTCTATTTTATCTGCTGCAGGACGTCGCTCCCTCGGATGGGTCCGGAACCGCTGTGCAGGTACCGGCTTCTGAGGGGGTATTCAGGCCTACTCACATCACTATTTCAAAGGCAAAGACAAAGACTCCTGTTAAGTCCAAAGCTCCTGCTCAAGCTACTTCTGAATGTACTCCCAGGACACAGAAGCAATTGTTAAGGATGGCTGAAGATTTGCTTACTATAATTAGGGGTTCTCACCCCCCCCCGAGAAAAGGCCTCGACAGGATGTTCGTATGGATTCCTCTGACCAGGCTTCTATATCTTCTGTCTCTTCCTCTGATCAGGAATATTCTTTTCCTCCTTATGAGGATTCGGATGCTGAGGACTCCTTGCCCTCTGCCTGAAGATTTTTCTTTTGGGGAAACCTTACATGAGATGAGGGAACATTTTCATTGGGAAGGTCAGGATTATTCTGCTTCCAAGAAGAGGCTTAGAGAATTCTTTCTTCAACATAGGCCTTTGGCTATCCCTCCTGTTCTTGACATTGTGGATGATGCTTTTTCCGAGGCTAATTTGAATCCTGACTCCATGCCTCCTGCTCCCTCTAAGCCTGATAGGTTTTATAGGGTTCCTGAGTCTCATTTGTTCTTGTTTAAGAATCCTTCTGCAGATCCTGAAACTATATCTCAGGGCTCTAAGGCTGCTAAAGTTGCTTCTTCTAAGAATCCTATTCCCTCTGAGAAGGATTCTCGTGCCTTAGGTGGGGTAAAAAGGTATATACTTCTGCTACCCTTTCTGTTAGGGCTTTAAATTGCCAGTTTCATATGTTTAAGTATCAGCAATTTCTTTTCTGTTTTAAAGCAAAAGCTTGCCTCCCTTCCTGCATGTGCAGAAGATAAGGAACTACAGGATGTATTGCATGCAACTGAACAACTGAACAAACATAGCTTGCATTGTGGTTTTGATGCTTTGGATGCTTTTTGCAGGGCCGCAGCCTCTGGTACTGTTATCAGGAGACATGCTTGGCTTCGTGAGCAAAGTTTACCTGAACAGGTTAAGGCTAAATTATTAGATGCCCCTGTTCAGCATGATGTTCTTTTTGGATCTAAGGCTGAGGAGGTTATTAAAAAGATGGAAGAAAAGGCAAAATCTATGCAAACTGTGAAAGATTTCTTGCAAGTTCAGCCTCCTAGATTTTCCAGAAATTGGCCCTCCAAAAATTGGTCCTTTCCCACGTCTGACAGGCCTCAAAGGGGAAGATATAGACGCTCCAGAGGTCGTGGCCAAGCTCAGGCCTCCTACAGATCGAGACAATGGACTGCTTCACCTAGAAGGGGAGAAGACTGATCCCAATCTCAAAGGAAGCAAACTCAATGACTCTCTCGGTTGGGCTACAGGACCTCTTTACCTGGATGCCCCTCTCGGAGGAAAACTTTCTTTTTTTACAGAAATTGGACTCATATTACCCAGGACAAATGGGTATTGGACGTGATTTTAAAAGGCTACAAATTCCACTTTCATACCTTGCCAAGGGCTTTCGGTTGGCCAGATCTGCCAAAACATCAATGGTCAGAGGCCTTAAATCAAGTGGATGCTCTTCTGGCCATGAGAGCCATAGAGCCTGTTCCACTCTCAGAAATGGGAAAAGGTTTTTATTCAAGACTGTTTCTGGTTCCAGGAAAGCAAAGCTCATGGAGACCTATTCTGGACCTTTCTGTGTTAAACACCTTTTTGGAAATTCCAAAATTCAAGATGCTTACTCTGCAGCAGCTGATTTCAATGCTCTCTCAGGATGCCTGGATGGTGACATTGGATCTAAAGGAAGCTTATTTACACATTCCCATCAGGCAGGAACGCAGGAAATTCCTCAGGTTCAAGGCAGGTTCGAGACGCTTTCCATTCTCTGTACTGCCCTTTGGTTTATCTACTGCGCCCAGAGTCTTTACCAAGTGCCTGGCACCAGTAGTGGCTTATTGCAGACTCCAGGGGATTCAGATTTACCCCTATTTGGATGACTGCCTTATTCAGGCAGACAGCAAGGATCTTTTACTTCAACATCTGGATTTCGTTCAACATCTTCTCTTCCTACTGGGATTTTCAGTGAACACAAAAAAGTCACATTTGATCCCTTCTCAACAAATGGTATTTCTGGGAGCCCTCTTAAATACAACCTTACAAAGGGCCTTCCTCACTACAGAAAAACAAATACAGCTGGCTTCAATTTTCAAAACTTTGGCAACTCTACCTCAGCTCACTGCAAGGAAATTCCTGCAGGCACTGGGCTACATGGCTTCCTGCATTCTGTTGATTCCAAATGCAAGGCTTCATATGAGAAAGCTTCAATGGTATCTGAAAAGTGTATGGTTGCAGCATTACCACGATCTGGACACTCTGATTCCTCTGATCCCCTGCCTCCAGAAGGAGTTCCTTTGGTGGTCCAGGGTGTGTGCGTTAAACGAAGGAAAGCCTTTCCGTCTTCCTCAACCTTCTCAAATCATAACCACGGACGCCTCGGATTATGCTTGAGGAGCACATTTTCTAGGCAGTTGCCGGCAGGGAACCTGGACAAAGGATCATCTTCACTGGCACATCAATCTGAAGGAAATGTTGGCAGTTCAAAATGCTCTTCTAACCTTCAAGAACCTTTTGCATCCAGGACCTCTCTTGATTTGCACAGACAACACCACAGTCGTGGTACATAAACAAGCAGGGGGGTTCTCATTCGTACCCCCTTTGCAGACTAGCTATGGCTTTATGGGACACAGCTCTATATCTGAATCTACATCTCCAGGCCCAATTCATACCAGGAGAACAGAATCTCTTAGCGGACAGCCTGAGCAGGAACATTTTAGATCCTCACGAATGGATGCTAGACACCAACTTATTCAACAGGATTACTGCAGTTTGGGGATGCCCCCAGATAGATCTGTTTGCATCGCATCTCAATCATCAGCTGCCTCTCTTTTGCACCAGGTCATTCCACAAAACAGCTTGGAAAGTGGATGCCCTGTCCTTCAGCTGGAGAAACCTTTCGGGATATGCCTTCCCTCCTCTTCCTCTTCTTCCTCGGATTTTACTAAAGATAAAACAGGACAAGCCCAAGTTCCTCATCTTGATTGCTCCAAATTGGCCTCTACAGTTTTGGTATCCAACTTTAAAGCACCTGTTCTTGGAGCCTCCTTGGATTCTCCCTCTGAACCCTTCTCTTCTGTCCCAGCATCAGGGTCAGTTGCTACATTCCAATCGCAAGACCCTTTGTCTGGCAGCTTGGCTCTTCAAAGGAATTTGATCTCTTCTAGCCTTCCCAAACAAGTTTTGGATGTTGTTTTGGAAGCTAGACGACCTAGCACTAGGAAATCCTATGCCTCTAAATGGAAGAGATTTTGCATTTGGATGCAGGACCGAGGCTTGGACCCTCTGGTACCTGATCTCTCTCCTATTTTGCTTTACCTTTCGGATCTTTTGTCTAATGGACTTTCCTTTTCTTCCATTAAGATTCATGCTTCTGCTATTTCTGCTCATTTTAATACTGATCCCCCTGTTTTTTCTCATCCTTTGGTGAGACAATTCTTGAGAGGGGCTAAGAATTTAAGGCCTCCCAGAACCCCTCCTGTTCCTGCTTGGGATCTTAATTATGTTTTAGAAAAACTTACTTTGCCTCCTTTTGAGCCTGCTGCATCTTCAGATATTAAGTTTTTATCTTGGAAGACAGTTCTTTTGTTAGCTTTGACTTCTGCCAGAAGGGTCTCAGAGTTGCAAGCTCTCATGGCTGTGGAACCATACCTTATTTTCCACCAGGACAGAGTATCCTTGAGGACCAATCCTACTTTCATGCCTAAGGTGATTTCGAAAGTGGCTTTGAATCAAACAATTCACCTTACTACCTTCTTTCCTAATCCTCAGAATAAAGGGGAAAGGATTTTGCATTCCTTGGACGTGCACAGACAGTTACGATTTTATTTGGACAAGACTAAAGAGTTCAGAAAATCTAACCAATTGTTTGTTTGTTTTGCCTCCAGTTCTCTTGGAAAGGCTATTTCCAAACAAACTATTTCCAAATGGATTTCTTATGGAATAAGATTTTGTTACACTCATCATGGGAAACCATTTCCAGGTACTGTGAGAAGTCATTCTACTAGAGCAGCTGCTACTTCTACAGCTTTTCTCAGGGGAGTTCCTACCAAGGATATCTTGGAAGCTGCCACTTGGAGTTCTGTGCATACTTTTTCCAAGCACTACAAATCTCCCTTTGTATTCTAAGACCAGGGCAGGCTTTGCCTCTGCTGTTTTGCAGGGTCTTCTTGCTGCCCGTCTCTTCTGTCTAAACCTCCCCCCTTTTTTTCACTGCTTTGGGATTCCACCCTACAGTTATGACTGCAACAGTGAAACACGATGAACATAGTACAGTTGTGTACACCTACCATAAATGTAGATGTTCGAGTGTCTTCACTGTTGCAGTCGGTGTTTCCCTCCCTCCTATCCCCTCTTTTTCTCTTTTGTGGTGTATTTGTGTTTCCTAGTGGGATTCATTTATGATTTTATTAGGGACTTCTGACATCTAGGGCAAGAAAGGCTGGAGAAGATGGCGTCGGCTAAGGGCTATGTACCAGTGCGTACTGACGTCAGGGTACTGGCTTGTACAGCCGACGCCGGACCCAGACTTCGGGATTCTGGCCGACCTCGGGCTGCCTGCCGGCAGGAGCACCCTGCAGTTATGACTGCAACAGTGAAGACACTCTAACATCTGCATTTATGGTAGGTGTACACAACTGTACTTTGCTTGTTCCAAACCCACACATGCACCTGTACAGTTTTGAGCTTTTAGGACATTTAGAGCATTACACGTGGTGCACTGGTGAGCAACACTATTACAGAGCGGCATTTTGAGTAGAAAAAGTGGGTTGATGGTGTTTGTGTTAGATTTTTATTACATTTAATACATTTTTAATACATTAATACAGTATTAGGTTACTGATGGAAACATTATGTTGCTTGGTCCAAGCTTTTAGGGCATATAGAGCTTTACACTTGGTCAATGGAAGCAGTTCCCGGTTTATAGACATGGATGCGAGAGCGAAACAGATGATGATAGACTAGCAAAGCCACGCTGTGATTATGTATGCTTTATCTTATGTTTGGTCTGTTACTACTGTCTGTGGTTTGCTATGATTTTTAATATAACTTTCATTTTAACTGGCCTTTTTTCAAATCACAGTACTGAATTGCAAGGGAATGCAGAGCTCACAAACTGGTTTTTATTTTACTGTTTTTTCTTTTTTTTTCTTTCATTTTAATCATTTTTTCTCTAAGATATTGTATGTTACCTTATTTGGTTCTCAAAAGCACTGCAGATAATTTCAAGAGGGTTTTGGTGTCGTATCGTCATATTGGCACATCATGGGCTGTTTGGTTTCTTTATATATTTTTATTTTATTGTATTTCATGTACGGTTTACATTTTTTGTATTCCATCTTGAGGAGATGTATTTGGCCCTCTGTTTATATATTTATCTATAAATATGAATGGCTTAGAATGAACAAAATATATATAAATTAAATGAAAATTAAATGGCTAACAAGCTTAACCACACCTTACCGCACAGCTCCTCCAATCCAGAGATCCCACTCAGTGCCTGCCAAACCCCAATATCCAACCACAAGCATGGCTTCCAAGCTTGGCCCATTGGCCGCGTGACAATTAACTAAACCAACAGCGGCTAAAAACTCTGCCACCCACATAGACTGCTTAGCAACACCTTGCAGCAAAACTCCAGTCGAGCGATCCCGCTCGGAGCCCGCCAAACTCGGAGATCCAACCACAAGGAAGGCTTCAAAGCTCAGCGGTTTGGCTGTCTGAGGAGTATCTTAGCCAATAGCGCAATGCAGTAGTTCTCAGCTTCCCACCCAATCAATCCCTTCCTAGCATAACACCCTGACCAATCATTTGCCTAAACATATTCCCCCACAATAGGCCGTTCCCCCTTGTTTTCAACCAACCAAATCTAATAACAGAACCTCAATATCCAATAGCAGACAACATTTATAGATCCTCCTCCCCTACCTTAGCCCATACCTTACACCTGCCCTGCGTCTCCTTCTAGCCTATCCCGGTAAACGTGGGTCCTGTAGCCAGTCTGTTACTACCATTAGTTATCCCTCTATCCATTAGTTGACGTAGTTCAAGCCGGGCACCAAATTGGTAGACAGCATGGCTAGCCCTGATCCAATTACAGCAGACATGTATTCCCGCATTACATTCACTCGCACTACTGTTGCACGGAC
This sequence comes from Protopterus annectens, assembly GCF_019279795.1. Taxonomy (NCBI): domain Eukaryota; kingdom Metazoa; phylum Chordata; order Ceratodontiformes; family Protopteridae; genus Protopterus; species Protopterus annectens. Next base: position 1,795,740,195 of record NC_056735.1, on the reverse strand, counting down.
CTATCGCACTGCTTCTCAGCCACTTGCCCTCCAATAACAACTAGTTTATTGTAGTTAATGTAGGTCCGTAGGTTTCCAAGTGAAATTTTATGAAAATAAAATAAAACAAAATAAATTAAAATATACACAGCCTACACACCATACAAAAAGGTCTACTGTTTAAATTACTAGTTAAATACCACTTGTAATGTTTAATATCTTTACTGATTCTTTTTTCTTTATTATTTTAATTTTCTTTGCTGAAACATTAACAAGTGGTAGAAACAAGGAAAGTTTCCCTGTATTTACCAACTGTGTTTTCTGATAAAGGTTTTTAACACTTTAATGATTGACATGAATAAATGTGTTAAAAAAATACAGGGTTAAAATAAAATGCCCCGAAGGCAAGTTTACCAGGTTCTTGTTATACGAGATGTTGTTTTACTGTACATGATTGCACTTGTTTTTAATGACCACTGTATCCTTATTTTTCATTAAAGCTCTCATCTGCCACGGACTATTTATTGATCTCTCTATTACGACTTGATTTATTTCTGTGTTTTCTATTAAGCTAATTTTCAGAAAGAAGGATTATGTGCTACTATGTTGTTGAACCCTACTTGCATGGCCTGCTGCATACTGTGCATGTCTTCAGCCACGTTTGTTTTCTTATTCTGCTTTATTAAACTATGATTTCTGTTGTACTGTTTCTTTATTAAGTACTTGCACTTTGACACGCAGGTAATATGAATCTTTAATACTTTTCTTTAACTTGCCCTAATTACAAGACTCTGCCAGGCCAAAATGATTTCCTTTCCTTCAGTTTTGTTTTTCCTTTTAACATCACAAGCATTCTTCCACTGTGAGTTTTTTTTCCCTGAATTTGCAGCTTATTGTAAGCTCTCTTTTTGTCTTTTCTTAAAGTCTTGCTCTTGGTATAGTTCTAACCAGCTTGACTAGTTGTTACAAGATATTTCTGTATTGTAATCTTAATAAAAGTTTTAATAAAGAGGGCCAGCATTTACTGCTTTTGTGATCATGAGGGTAAGATTTCACTGTATAACACATGAAAATTGTGAAGCATGAAAGCAGAATTTTTAGCAAAGCAGTGGTTCAGAAGGGGAAAAAAATGTTTGGTATATTTGTATAGGATAATACACACCGACATTCGTTATGATTATTGCTGCAATAGCCTTAGCTATATGGAGTTCTGTCCTACATAGGATAGGATAGCCATTCAGCTTCAAAGCTTCAGGGCACCTTCCGTGTGACCAAAACTGTAAGTCATCTCAAGCTGAACTTGACAAAGGCAGGTTTGGGCGTCAACTCTTCAGAGTTTTTCTGCTGTCAATTAAGAGCTCTCCTGTGTGGATTTTCGAGTTTGACTGTGTGCTAATGCTGTTCCATTGCTGGGCAGATGAGTTCCTTTTGGGGAAAGCCTTCCACTGTACTTTAATTAAAAAAAAAAAAAAAAAAAAAAATTAACTATTTTTATTTAAATTAGGAACATGCTTTTTGTTGAATGTTTTGTGAGTGTCATGTACTTTTTTTTAAACCACAAACGTGAAAAAGTGCACTTCTATTTAAAACTAGTTTAAAATTTCATTTTCTATGGAGAAACTGTTATTTTATTTAGGGGCTGGGGAAATGTTAAGTGCTTTTACTGCGTGTGTTCTAGGAGGAAAATTAATTTTTTGATACTTTCCTGTTTTAATGACTTGCTGCTAAACTTCCGTGGGAAAATGAGCACAGTTTTTAGCTTGACCATTAAGCAACGTACTTGTTCCTTGGTTGGACTTAGTCCAGTTACAAAAAGAAAAAGACTAAGCAGTCTTTGCCGCCACTCCAGGCTGAAAATTTTCCCCTGCTGCAGGTGGGAGACACTGCTGTGGCCAAAGCCAGATTCCTCCGACTATTCATGTTTTTCTTTGGATCCCTGTGGTATAGTCAATTCAGCCATCATGACCAGTGGATTAAGCCCCGTTCTTTGCACCTGTTGGGGTCCCCTCAGGGAGCAATAGAGAGCCACTTCTTTCATTTCTGGGCGAAAGGGACAGGGAAGATTGTTGCTGACAATACTGGGTTTGTTCTTTCACCAGTTCCTGTCAAAAATAGACGGAAAATTAAATATTTATTTTCTGCATCAGTTACTCTGGACAGGAGTAATTTATTGGGCTTGGCTCAGAGTCTTGTGCAGGCTTTTGACCCTTTCAGTAAGGAAGTTTCTGATAAAAGAAAAAGGAATTTTTTTCCCTGAAGAGTTTCAAGAAATGGAATCTGTAAATTTTTTTTTTTTTTTTTTTTTTTTTGATTCTGAGGAGAGAGAGTAGTATTTGATTCCTTATGTGAAGAATTAATCCTGGAAATAGTCTCAAAGAGAATCTGTGTTTTCAGTGGAAAAATACTGAGGTGTCTCAGAAAATGCTATGATTTTGTTACTAGAATCTCCAGTACCTTCTCCTATCCCTCCATTTCTGTCAGCTTTGGTAGATATTTTTGTCACAGCTTGCATTTTCTCCAACAGTCAGTCTGCTGCCGCAAAAAAAAGCTCTGTTTCTGTAAAGGTGCACATCATCTTGCTCTCACTGCGGCAGTAAGCTAATCTATGCAAGTTGTATCCTGCTTAATAGATGCAACAGCCATCCAGCTTACAAAGCTTTAGTGTACTTTTCACATGCCCACACTTGTTAGGCAGCTCGAAATGAGCTGCCTAAGAGACCATTTTGGGTGCCAAGCTGTTTAAAACTTTCCTACCACTGATGAGTCCTTTCAAGGATTAGTGGTCAGCTTGTGCTTTTCCGTTGCTGGACAGAAGATTTTTTTTGAGGAAAAGCCTTCCACATCTAATTTATTTTTTTACAGTTTTATTATACCTTTCTGTTTAAGAAAGTAATTTTGAGTGCATTATTTATTTATTTATTTTTTTTATTGCCAAATAAATTTACTGCCCCTTTAAATGGGCACACACTTTTGTTTCTGTTAGTTTAAAAGTTGTTTAAACTATAAATTTTTCTGTGGAGAAGCTTTGCTTTACTTTTTGGGGCTGGCGGCAAAACATAAATGCTGTTTTTACTTGGGGGGGGGGGGGTTGACTATCTGAGGTTGTTAATTTTCATTAATTTCTCAACAGTTGGGCTCTTACCTGACCCATAAACTTTTTTGTAGCTTGTGGATACTGGAAACTCTTGAGCTCCTCCCTTACCCATAATGCCCTAGTGTACCATACCTCCGATCTCATTTGCTGCTTTTGCGTATGGAAGTGGACACTTGGCTTTTGAGCTTAATGTTTTCTGGTTAGGTAAACGGATTAAATTTTTTTTTTTTTTGTCTATCCTTTTTTTTCTATGTAGGTCATTTATTTCTCCGTTAGTCTGCACTTTTATTAATGTAATTCTAATTACTATTGTTGGCAATTTTCTTTTTATTATTATTCTTATTATTAAGAAATGCAAATGGTGTTAGCATAAGATTCCTCAGTCGGATGCTCATGACTCGTGTTTATTGCTTGGGGCTGGCCACTCTTAAAAGGTATCGTGTGATAATTTAAAAAGCTTTTAATCCGTGAGCCTTAGTTGATAGTAAGAATATGCTTATTTTGAAAGGTGGTCTGCCTGTGACCTTCTCGGAGTCATTAGCTGGAGTTCAAACCTCCAAATCAGATAGGAACCCAGAAAGTGGCTATCGTAACCTTCTGGATCTTCCATTTCCTCTTTTGATCCTACCATGGAGCCAGCCTGTAAAATGAAACCGTCTGATCAGAAGACTCTTTGAATCAGTCTGCCTCAGATGCCCGATCTGCTTCATAAGATCGGATGCCTTCGATTCCAAAAAGGCTTCCTCACACCTGGTATGCGTCTTCTGTGAACCCTGTTCCTTCCCAGCTGCCATCACTTATTTTTTAAGACAGATTCCACCATTCTAAGTCCACTTCAGTGGCCTCTTCACATTCTTCCAGGAGCCTGACCGAAGCAGATGTGGATAGGATGATAGATACATACAAATATTTCAAGCAGGGGTATTAATGCTCTTCTAGCTTGCCAGTGTACCAGAACACTTGTTCCTATAGTAAGCATCCAGGCTGTTCTTAAAAATGTCTAAACTAGTTCTTGCTTTAATATAATTTGATAGTCTGTTCCATGTATCGGCTACTGCCAGGGAACCAATTAGTACACTTCTCATTCCTGTAGAATCTTCTACATAGGTTGTCTGATTCTGTAGTACTTTTTGATAACCCCAAACATTCCCAGAGGTAGTTGTCTCTAAATGCACTATATAACTAAATAATATGTCCTCTTGGATATCTGTAAGAGACTCTGTACGAGTTCAGATATTTTAGTCATTCATAATAACTTAAATTTTCGCATCCGTGGATGCCCTTGGTATATTTCCGCTGTACTCTTTCTAGGTTACTCATGCTTGTTTTTTTATAGGGTTTCCATATTGTTATTCCATACTCAAGTTTAGGTCTAATGTAACTAACAAACAGTGCATTTGATTTCCTAGACTTTTATACAGCTTTTTATACAACTTATAGTTCTGTAACTGTCACTAACCAATTGGTTGATATGATTAGAAAAACTCTTAGCTGGATCTACACATATACCCAGGTCCTTAAATGAGTCTACAGTTTCAATCCGTGTGTGTTGTGTTACATTCACATTTCAATTTGTTTCCCAAATCTCATATGCTTAGTTTTGATGTATTTATCCGTATATTATTCCCCTGTGCCCAAATGGTCAATTTAGTCAAGTTATTTTGTGGACATTCCTTATCTGTAATAATTGTAATCAGTTTACCCAATTTCAAGTCTTCTGCATGTAGACTATAGAATACTTCAGATGAAAAAGTTAGGTCTGAAAGATGCAATCTAAACGGGTAAGGGCCTAGGACAGAGCCCTGTGGGACACCCTGACTAAGCAAGAATTTCACCTGTTCTGTTGCTGTATGATGTTTGCCATGTCCTATTTTGTAAGCCATGCAACTATCCGTCTTCTCAAGAGTAAAGTCAGTATGTAGTTCTAATTTATTGGTCAGTGTTTTGTGTATGACCCTGTCAAATGCTGAAGTTAAATCCTATATAAATTGCACCATAGCACAATTTTTCATTCATGGCTGTTACATTGATGTTCATCGTGCATATAGCTGCAGTAATCACAGATGGGATATCTGCCGTCAGGCGGGTCCTCGGTCGGCCGAATTCCAAAGTCTTGGTCCGGCGTCTGTTGTCTTCGCTCTCTTCCCTGACATCAGTGCGACAGGGGTATACAAGACACAGCTGACGCCATATTCTCCAGTCTTTTTTGCCGTGCGGTGCCCGAAGCAGAAGCAGTTCGCAAGTGCCGGTCGGCCAGCTCCTGAATTTACGAAAAATTGGAAACCGAAGTCTTCATTAAAGCCAATTACCCGTGGGGAAATTTTTCTTGCCTCAGACCGATGTCAGAAAAAGTTAACAATTGTATTTCTTGTGGGAAGCAAATACCGCATAAGGATTTCCATTCCCTCTGCATACCTTGTTTAGGCCCAGACCACGACGTCTCGGGCTGTCGCTTTTGCACTACTTTCAATAAGCGCACTATTGAGTGTCGGGCGGAGTTCGCCCAACACTTTTTCGGTAAAGCCTTTGATTATAAAATGTCGTCGGAGAACTCCGACTACCGTTTTGTCCAAAAAATGCAAGGACAAAGACCGACATGCGAGGTCTGCGGTCCCCACCGACACCACGCCAAAACCGGCTACACGTGGTCCGGTTCTCAGCGAGACGCCTATGCAGTCCCTGACTACCGACGACACTTCTTTGGCGGGGTCTGCTGTAACCGAGACCGCAGGTACCTCGGCCCATACCCAGACTACAACCACCGAAGCCACTGTGAGCGTTGAGCCTCCTAATGTGGACAGGTCCACTTCCACCCATGGTGATTTTAGACCCTCATCTTCCTTTTCAATTAAGGCCTTTACTAAGTCTAAATCAGCCAGGCATCCCAAGAGGCCTGTTGCACAGGGCCCATCTCCAGGCCCCATGCCTAAAAAGCAGATGTTTAAAATGGCTGAGGATTTAATTACTCTTATCAGGGGTTCCCATCCCCTTCCAGACAAGAGACCCAGAGTGGAGGAAGATTCTTCCTCTTCGGATCAGGGCTCCATTTTTTCAGATCATTCTGATGTAGAGGAACACTCTTTCTCCCCTTTTGAAGATTCTGATGCGGAGCAGTCAATTCCCTCTATCTCCTCCTGAGGATTTTTCTTTTGGGGAAACCTTGCACACCTTGAGGGAACACTTCCATTGGGAAGGCCAAGACTTTTCTGATTCCAAGAAAAGACCTAGGGAATTTCTTTTGTTACCTCAACACAGACCTCTGGCTGTTCCTCCTGTTTTGGACGTACTGGATGATGTTTATTCGGAGGCTTGCCTTAGTCAGGATTCCCTGCCTCCTGCCCCAGTCAAGCCTGATAGGTACTACAGAGTTCCTAACTCTCACCAATTTCTGTACAAAAGCCATAATGCTGACCCTGAAACCATTTCTCAAGGCCCCAGGGGAATGAAGGCCTCTACTGCTAAGAATCCACTACCTTCGAAGAGAGTCTAGATCCTTAGAAAGGTGGGGGAAAAAGGTGTATACCTCTGCCACCCTAGCCAAGAGGGCCTTAAATTGTCAGTTTCATATGCTTAAATATCAGCAGTTTCTGTTATCACAATTAAGAAATAAAATGTCTCAACCTGAACAACCAGATTTGAAGGAGTTGCAGGATATGATGCATAGTGCAGAACAAGTGGGTAAACACACCTTACAATGTGGCTATGATGCCCTAGAGGCCTCAAGTAGAGCTGCTGTTACAGGATCAGTTATTCGTAGACATGCATGGCTTAGGGAACAAATCTTGCCTGATCATGTGAAAGCTAAACTATTAGATGCTCCTTTACAAAAGGATGTGCTATTTGGTACTAATGCTGAGGAGATACTACGGAAAATGGAAGAAAAAGCCAAATCTATGCAATCTGTCAAAGCTTTTCTGCAGGTTCAACCACCACGCTTTTAGCAGAAATTGGCCTTCTAAAACTGGTCCTTTCCAGCCACGGACAAGCCCCAAAGAGGTAGATACAGGCGCCAAGGGGCAGAGGACAATCACAAGGATCATATAGAGGCAGGCAATGGCAAACTCCAGCACCAAGAGGTGGCGAAGACAGTGCACAACAATATAGGAAACAAACCCAATGACTTCCTCCTTTCCACGCCAAGCAAGTCTCAGCTGGCAGCACCTTTGGGAGGAAAGCTGGCATTATTTACAAGAAATTGGCATATTGTCACAACAGACAAATGGATCCTGGATGTTATAGATGGAGGCTACAGATTTCATTTTCACACTCTACCAAAAATGAGAGGCATGCCAAACCTGCCACACAATCAAAGGGCAGAGGCACAACTACAAATTTCAAAGCTCATAGACATGAAAGCTATTCAAGAGGTACCTACTCACGAACAAGGCCAAGGTTTTTATTCCAGGCTATTTCTGGTACCAAGGAAAGGAACAGACTGGAGACCCATTTTGGACTTAACCATCCTAAACACATTCTTACTCGTACCAAAATTCAAGATGCTCACATTACAGCAGCTTCTTCCCATGCTGGGCAAGGAGTTTTGGCTGGTAACATTGGACGTCAAGGAGGCATACCTGCATGTCCCAATCAGACAAAGTTGCAGAAGATACCTCAGATTTCTTGCAGGTTCAATCCACTATCAATTCTCTGCATTGCCCTTTGGCTTATCTACTGCGCCCAGAGTATTCACGAAATGCCTGGCATCAGTAATTGCCTACTGCAGACTTCAAGGGATACAAATTTACCCTTATTTGGACGACTGCCTGATCCAAGCGGACAGCAAGCACATACTTCTGGATCATCTGGCTTATGCAGCACGGTTACTGAGCTCTCTGGGATACACAATCAACATAGAGAAATCCAGACTAACGCCATCTCAGAAAATAATTTTCATGGGTGCCAACTTGGACACAAACACCCAGATGGCCTATCTTGCGCCAGAAAAACAGGGGCAACTAACTCAGTACTTCAAAATGCTAGCAAATTGTACCAGGCTTACTGCAAGGAAAATCCTGCAGGCTCTGGGCTTCATGGCATCTTGCATTCTTTTAATCCCATGTGCAAAGTTGCATATGAGGAAACTTCAATGGTACCTAAAAAACCTATGGTCTCAACACAGCCACAGTTTAGAAACAACAATACCAATAATTCCATGTTTGCAAAAGGAATTCCTATGGTGGGCCCAAGCATGTCAAACAAACACAGGTCTCCCATTCTGCAAGCCTCAAGCAAATCAAGTCATCACAACAGACGCCTCAGATTACGCCTGGGGGGCACACATGACAGACAGGTGCATTCAGGGCAAATGGTCCCAAAAAGAAAAGCACCTTCACATCAATCAAAAAGAAATGCTAGCAGTGATAAATGCAATTACAGCTTTCAAGGACCTCCTGCATCCAGGACAATTATTGATGAGAACAGACAACACCACAGTAATGTGGTACATAAACAAGGAGGAACACATTCATACCACCTGTGCAGACTAGCCATGACACTTTGGAACTTGGCTCTGGAATGGCAAATCGAACTTCAAGCACAGTACTTGCCAGGTTTGGAAAACACACTGGCAGACAATCTAAGCAGAAATATGACAGATCCACACGAATGGCAGTTGCATCCTCAAGTGTTTACAAAAATAATCCAAGCGTGGGGGAGGCCAGACATAGATCTCTTCGCCTCCCACAGGAATCATCAATTGGAAAAGTTTTGTTCAAGGACCTTTCATCCAAAGGCCTGGAGAGTGGACGCCCTTTCATTCATTTGGACAGCATGGACAGTTTACGCTTTTCCACCTCTGCCTCTTCTGCCCAAGGTGCTCTTGAAAGCAAGAACAGACAGACCAAAGATGATATTGATTGCTCCAGACTGGCCGAGGCAACACTGGTATCCACTCCTGAGGAGCCTAACATACTCCTCCCTGGCCCCTACCTCTAATGCCTCTTCTGTTGACTCAGCACAGCTACAAAACTATTCACAGCCAGCTGAAAACACTCAATCTAGCTGCATGGACAATTCCTTAATACCTCATCAGACACACCTCTCCAAAGAGGTGCAGGACATCATTTTGGAGGCCAGAAGGCCATCTACTACAAAGGCTTACTCCGCAAAATGGAAACGGTTTTGCTCTTGGAATGAGAAAAAAG
>NC_056735.1:1795713479-1795715979 GCF_019279795.1 Protopterus annectens | reverse complement strand
GCTTAATCAGTTTGTCCAGCTTATTTCAGTTTTCAAAGTTATAGTTTGACCCGTCTTCCCTTTCTTATATTTTTTGTCTCTCACCTTAATCGGGTATATTTTTCTTATGGAAATGTATCCCCCTGATGTTGTATGCCTAGATCCTGATGTTAAACATTTTTTTTTTTAATTTTTTTTGCACGGTTTCCCTTTCAAAACTTTTCACATTCCATCTGCAGTTTTTCCACTGAACACCTCACTACAGTTAGTTTTACATGGTGACTGTTTTGCTTCCATATAATCTGTAATTAACCTTTTGTGCATTGGTTTAGATTTCAGTTTGACAGAATTATCTAGCAACAAATTAACCTTTATAGCCCCGTGATAACTGCACATCAACGGTGGTAAAACTTGACCTGAAGTAACAGTCATTTCTTTAGGAACACAAACAATGTTCAGTATGATGTCCTTCAAGGATGCATCTGCAGTCATAACATGGGTTGTCCTGCCTCAGGCAGCCCTTCGGTCGGCCAGATTCCAAGGTCTGGGTCTGGCCTCTGCTGATGTCGCACTTTCCCCGACGTCAGAGCTTCTGGGGTATAAAGGCATCAGCCGACGCCATTTTACTCAGTCTTTCTTGCCGCGCGGTGCCCGAAGCAGAAGCTGTTCGCAAGTGCCGGTTGGTCAGATCCAGAGATTTCAGCTACCGAAGACTTCTAAAAAAGCTAAGTACCCCGTTGGGGACTCTTTCTTGCCTCAGCCGATGTCAGACAAAGTTAATAATTGTTTAACCTGTGGGAAACAAATACCTCATAAGGATTTCCATTCTTACTGCCTTCCTTGCTTAGGCCCAGACCACGACGTATCAGCTTGTTTAGCCTGTGCCTCCTTCAACTGACGGACTCTTAGACGTTGGTCGGAGTTTGCAGAAGATTTTTTTGGATCCGCTTTTGCATATAAAATGCCGGAGACCCGACTACACATTTAGCCAAAATACGCAAGGAAAAGGACCGGCACTCGCAGCCCACGGTTTCGGCTGAAACCACGGTTAGGCCTACCGAGAGTGTCTCTGTTTCGGCTGAAACAGAGTCCTCTGTTCTTACTTCTGCCGAAATCATACCTCCGACAACCGAGGCCAGAGAGGCCTCGGCAAGGCTGCTACAGAAATCCCTACCGAAGAAGCAAGTGCACAAGAATTGTCCGACACCATTCCATTGGACATTTCTACTCCTGCACGTGGGGCAGCTAGGCCCCCTGCTTCTATGTCTATTAAGGCCTTCTCCAGAGCTAAAGCAGCTAAAATTTCAAAAGCCTTACCTGCAAAAACTACTTCTCAGAGACCTTCCTCAAGTTCTCAGATTCTCAGCCTTGCTGAGGACCTTATATCCATGATTAGGGGTTCCCAACCTCACCTAGACAGGTCCTCCCACCCTCCTCCTGACAAAAGGCCTAGGACTGAACCCCCTGAACCTCTCTCCTCAGATTACTCCTCGGATGGATCTGATTTATCAGACCATCAGGAAGGGCCATATTCTCCTTATGAGGATTCAGATGCAGAAGACTCTATTCCTTCTGCCTCCCCTCCTGAAGAATTTTCCTTTGGGGAAACTTTGCATTCAATGAGGGAACACTTTCAATGGCAGGGTCAGGATTTCTCTGATTCTAGAAAAAGATTAAGAACCTTTTTACACTTACCTCCGCATAGGCCTTTAGCCATACCACCTGTGCTAACTGTAGTTGATGATGCATACAATGATGTCAGTTCTGCCCCTGACTCTCCCGCCCCTGCCAAACCTGACAGATATTACAGGGTCCCGGATTCTCACTTCCATTTGTATAAAGCCCATGCTGCAGACCCAGGAAACTATATCTCAGGGCCCAAAAGGTGTTGCAGCTGCCACTGCCAAAAATCCCCTACCCTCTAAAAGAGAGTCAAGAGCATTAGAGAGATGGGGAAAAAAGGTTTATACATCTGCTACTCTTTCTGCCAGGACATTAAACTGTCAATTCCACATGATACAGTACCAGGAATATTTGTTAGATCAGCTGAATAAAAAGCTTTCTTCTACTGAACCTTTAGACCGAAAGTCCCTTCAGGATTTGGTACACAACTCTCAGCAATCATTTCAGTAATCATTTCTTAAAATGTGGCTATGATGCACTGGAGGCTTCATTTAGATCAGCTATGACTGGGGCAGTAATTCGAAGACATGCCCTATCTAAAAGAGCAATCCTTGCCAGACCATGTCAAGGCTAAACTCCTGGATGCTCCAATGGAGAAACAAAGTTTATTTGGCTCCCCTGCACAGGAGATTCTAAAGAAAGTGGAAGAAAAAGCAAAATCTGTGCTAACAGTAAAGGATTTTCTGCAGGTTCAACCTCCGAGGTTCAGCAGAAACTGGCCTTCAAAGAATTGGTCCTTTCCAGACACCTCCAGAGCACAGAGGGGCAGGAATAGACGCCCAAGAGGCAGAGGTCAATCAAAGGGTGCCTACAGGGGTCGTCAGTGGAAGCCTGCCAA
>NC_056735.1:1795528479-1795705979 GCF_019279795.1 Protopterus annectens | reverse complement strand
CTACAGGAAAAAATAGGTCTACTTTGGCCATTTTTCCACTCAGACTTCAGTTACTGCAGGGAAATGTATCAGGGTGCTGGGTCTTGGGGCATCTATGATTGTCATACCAATCTTAAGACTCCACATGAGAAAGATGCAGTAGTATCTGAAGTCTCTGGTCTCCGCGCAAACATCCCTTGTCTTTTCAAATTTCAGATGTTCTTCATGTTTCATTGTTGCAGTCATCACATTTGGGTTGTCTGCCTGCAGGTAGCCCTCAGTCTGCCTGAATACCAGAGTCTTTGGATTTCTGCGTCTGATACTGTTGCTTCTTCCATGATGTTGGGTAATCGGGTATAAAACATGCAACCAATGCCATTACATCAGCTTTTCTTGCCGTGCAGTGTCTGAAGCAGAAGCAGTTTGCAAGTGCCTGTCGGCCGCCTCCTGAAATTTTTGATGTTCTTCATTCCACATTGCTGCAGTCCTAACTATTGGGTAGTCCGCTGTCCAGTCGGCCCGAATACCAAAGTATATGGCTGACGTCGGTCAGGGCGCATTAGACTGACGTCAGTACGTCAGGGTACTAATGCGCATGACCGACGTCATATCCTCAGTCTTTTTTGCCGCATGGTCCGATGCAGAAGCAATTTTGCGAGTGCAGGTTGGCGTTCTGAAAGTTTCTGAAGTCAGAGTTTCAGACCGAATCAAAGTTGGCTAAGTACCCCGTTGGGGAATATTTTGGTTTTTCTTGCCTCAGTATTTAACTGGATGTCAGAAAAGTGAATAACTGTATTTCTTGTGGGAAACAGATACCTCATAGGGATTACCATACTTTGTGTATATGTTGTTTAGGGCCTGAGCACGGCGTTGTTGGATGCCTCTTGTGCTAGATTTAACAAACGCACTATTAAGAGAAGGTTAGACTGTGCCAGGTTAGTTTTGGAAAGCGTTGTAATTATAAAATGCCGTCGGAGGCTCCGGCGCCCGCTTGACCAAAAAGCGCAAGGACAAAGCAGCAAAGCCTAGAGTGGAAGAACCGACAGTCCCTGACGTCGGATCTTTAGAAGGCTCAGTGGAGCCGGAGGTTTTGCCAGGTGTTTCTTTGGAGTCTCAGGAGAGACTTTACTGTTACAGGATGTATCCTCAAGAGGAAGTAGGCCAGGCTGAGGGCTTCTCAGGTGGCTGTTCTTCCCTCTCTTCCTAGGGTGGTTAGGGCCTCCCCTTCTGTTTCCAAGGCTTCTTTGAGAGGCAGGCCAAGTTTAACTTCAGCGGGGGTTTCTCCTAGTGCTTCAGGGTCTTTGCCTAAGAAACATATGCTTAAAATGGCAGAGGATTTGATTACTATGATTAGAGGTTCTATGCCCCCTCCTGATAAGAGGCCTAGGGTAGAACCTGAGTTTGAGAGTTTTGAGCAATGTTCGGAGGCTTCTGAGTCTTCGGCTGAAGACTTGCAGGAGTATCCTCCTTATTCTGATTCTGATGTGGATGATTCTACTCCTTCAGCTTCTCCTCCTGAGGATTTTTCATTTTCAGAGACTCTGCATTCCATGAGGGAGCATTTTAAATGGGAAGGTCAAGATTTCTCTGATTCCAGGAAGAGGCTTAGGGAATTCTTGTTTTACCCCAGCATAGGCCTTTAGCTATACCTCCTGTTCTGAATGTGGTGGAAGATGTTTTGCAGAGGCTTCCCTCAATCCTGATTCTTTGCCTCCTGCCCCAGTTAAACCGGATAGGTACTATAGGGTGCCTGAAGCTCATAAGTATCTTTTAAGAGTCCTAGGGCAGACCCAGAAACTGTCTCTCAGGGGCCTAAAGGTGTGAAGGCCTCTGTTGTTAAAAATCCTGTTCCTCCTGATAAAGAGGCAAGGGCTTTGGATAGATGGGGAAAGAAAGTGTATACTTCTTCCACTTTAGCCATGAGGGCGTTGAATTGTCAGTTTCACATGTTAAAATATCAGAATTATCTCCTTTCACAATTGAAATCTAAGGTGGATGCTCTGGCAGAAGGTATTGAGTGTAAAGAGTTGCAGGATTTAGTTCATGTGTCTGAACAGGTGGGTAAACATTCCTTGCAATGTGGTTTTGATGCTGTGCAGGCCTCCTCGAGGGTGGCTGCCACTGGTTCTGTTCTTCGTAGGCATGCCTGGTTGAGAGATCAGAATTTAGCTGAGCATGTTAAAACAAGGATTTTGGATGCTCCTTTGCAGTCTGTGTTGTTTGGTTCGCCTGTGGAAGCAGTCTTAAAGAAAATGGAGGACAAGGCTAAGTCTATGCAAACTGTTAAGGATTTTTTGCAGGTGCAGCCTCCGAAGTTTAGTAGAATTTGGCCTACTAAGGGATGGACTTATCCTGCTTATGATTCCCAGTCTAGGGGTAGGTCTAGACGTGGTAGGGGCAGAGCTCAAGGTTCTTTTAGGCCTAGGACAGGGAGTTCCCCTGCTCAGACTTCTGGTGAGGGCAGGGGTCAGTCCTTTCATAAGCAGACCCAATGACCTGCCTTTTCAGCTGCCAGTACATTCTCGCCTGGCAGCACCTTTGGGAGGAAGGCTGTCTCTTTTCAAAGAAAATTGGGATTTAATTACCCAAGACAGATGGGTTCTGGATATCATTCACCACGGTTACAGGTTTTATTTCCATACCATGCCTCCTTTCAAAGGCATGCCAGACATTCCTCCTCTACAAAGACAAGAGGCTCACAAGCAAATTTCTCTGTTGCTCCACATAGGGGCCATTCAGCCAGTTCCTGTGCCAGAAAGGGGCCTAGGATTTTATTCTCGCCTGTTCCTAGTACCAAGAAGGGGAACACGTGGAGGCCAATTTTGGATTTATCTATCCTCAACACTTATCTGGACATTCCCAAGTTCAAAATGTTGACGTTACAACAGCTTTTACCTCTGCTGGGCAAGGATCACTGGATGGTAACTTTAGATCTCAAGGAAGCTTACCTTCATGTGCCTATAAGACTAAGTTGCAGGAAGTATCTGCGTTTCGAGCTGGAAATTCTCATTATCAGTTCTCTGCATTGCCCTTTGGCTTATCCACTGCCCAGAGTATTCACAAAGGTTCTGGCTCCAGTGATAGCTTACTTCAGGCTAAAAGGAATTCAAATCTATCCTTACTTGGACGACTGCCTGATTCTAGCTCAAGAAAAAGAAGACCTTCTACAGCATTTGGATTATGTCATAGCAGTGCTAAGATGCCTAGGGTATTCTGTGAACGAAATAAAGTCCAGTCTAGTACCCTCTCAAGACATGTGCTTTCTGGGTGTGAGACTGAATACAGCAGCCCAGATGGCCTTTTAACCCCGGACAAACAAAAGACTCTTTCCAGTTACTTCCATCAACTATCTCTTCAGTCCGGGCTGACTGCAAGGACAGTCCTTCAAGCCTTAGGGTTCATGGCATCTTGTATTCTGGTGCTTCCCAATGCCAAACTGCATATGAGGAAGCTGCAATGGTATCTCAAAAATGTATGGACACAGCACTGCCAGGATTTGGACACTGTCATTCAAATAATACCTTGCATTCAAAAGGAATTTCTGTGGTGGGCTCAGGAATGTCACCTAAACAAGGGACTCTCTGTGACCCGGCCAGAGGCGAGTCAGATTCTAACGACAGATGCCTCAGACATTGCTTGGGGAGCTCATCTAAATGGAAAGTGGATACAAGACAAGTGGCCTGCCAGACTACAGCATCTACATATCAACATGAAAGAGATGTTAGCAGTCCAGTTTGCATTAATGGCTTTCAAGGAGTTACTTCTTCCAGGGCAGGTGTTGATTCTAACAGACAACACAACTGTCATGTGGTACATCAACAAACAAGGGGAACACATTCTTACCCATTGTGCAGGCAAGCAATGATTTTATGGGAGACTGCGCTCAGCTTGCAACTAACTCTTCAGGCAAGGTTTCTGCCGAGCACAGAACTCCTTAGCAGATGTGTTAAGCAGACAAATCATGGATCCCCACGAGTGGAAACTGGATCTTCATGTATTTCAAAATTGACAGTGTCATGGGGAACTCCAGACATAGATCTGTTCGCTTCTCCACTAAACCACCAGCTGCCAAAGTTTTGCACAAAGAGGTTTCATCACACAGCTTGGAAAGTGGATGCTCTTTCTTTCAGTTGGAAAAATCTTCATGTGTATGCTTTTCCACCTCTGCCTCTTCTCCCAAAGGTGCTTCTAAAGGTCAGACAAGACAAGCCAAGGATGATTTTAATAGCTCCAGATTGGCCTCGCAGCACTGGTACCCATTACTGAGGAGTCTGGTAAGGAAGCCTCCATGGCCTTTACCCTTGATTCCACACCTGTTGTCTCAGAGGGACGGTCACCTGCTCCATGTCAAGCTTCAATCTCTTCATCTAACAGCCTGGCATATTCTGTTTTGAAAGACAGCAGGTCTCAACTTCCTCAACAAGTTTTAAATGTGATTATGGAAGCCAGAAGACCTAGTACAAGGAAAGTGTACGCAGAAAAATGGAAGAGATTTTTATTTTGGAGTGCAGCAAACAATTTGGAGATTTCTGAGCCTAATTTGAGTGTGGCTCTTCAATATCTTACTGAGTTATTGGACAAAGGTTTGTCTTTCTCTTCCATTAAGATTCATGCTGCAGCAATTTCAGCTCACTATGATTGTGACCCACCATTGGTTTCGTGTCCTGTGTTCAAGCAATTTCTTAGAGGGGCAAAGAATATAAGACCCCCACGTAGAGCTCCTACTCCTGCTTGGGATCTCAATTTTGTGTTGGAGAAACTTACTCTACAACCTTTTGAGCCTGCGGCTATTGCTGAATTGAAATATTTGTCATGGAAGACTGCTTTTTTGTTGGCCATTACTTCTGCAAGAAGGGTTTCTGAGTTGCAGGCCCTTATGGCGATAGAGCCTTTTTTGATTTTCCATAAGGATAGGGTATCATTACGTACTAATCCTTCCTTTATGCCTAAGGTGGTTTCTAGTGTGGCTTTAAACCAAACTATTCATTTGCCTACTTTTTATGCAGATCCCCAAAATAAAGGGGAAAAGATTTTGCACTCTTTAGATGTACACAGGCAATTGCGTTATTATTTGAGCAGGACTAAGGATTTTAGGCAGTCTCAGCAGTTGTTTGTTTCTTTTGCTTTGGGTTCGCAGGGCAAGCCTGTGTCAAAACAAACTATTTCTAGGTGGATTGGGTTTTGCATTGCATTTTGTTATTCCCATCATGGCAAGGAGATTCCAGCTGGAATTAGGCCTCATTCCACTAGGGCTACTGCCACTTCTACAGCATTTCTAAGGGGTGGCCACTAAGGATATTTTGGAGGCAGCTACTTGGAGTTCAGTGCATACTTTCTCTAAGCATTATCACCTTCCTCTCTACTCTAAGTCTAGGGCTGGTTTTGCCACAGCTATTTTGCAAGGCATGTTGTCAGTTCCTGCTTCCTTATGATTTGCCAGCCTCCCTTACCTCTGCTTTGGGATTCTACCCAATAGTTAGGACTGCAGCAATGTGGAATGAAGAACATAGTACAGTTTTGTACCTACCATAAATGTAGATGTTCGAGGATCCACATTGGTGCAGTCCAATTTACCCTCCCTCCTTGCCCTCTGTGTTTAAGGGTGGTTGTGTAGGTGAGGTTATATTCTGGTAATTTTGTATATATTGTACATATTTTTGGTGCAGGTATGTTTGGAATTTTTGGTTTTGGCCTTAGCTTTTCAGGGTCTTCTGACATCTGGGGCAAGAAAAGACTGAGGATATGACGTCGGTCATGCGCATTAGTACCCTGACGTACTGACGTCAGTCTAATGCGCCCTGACCGACGTCAGCCATATACTTTGGTATTCGGGCCGACTGGACAGTGGACTACCCAATAGTTAGGACTGCAGCAATGTGGATCCTCGAACATCTACATTTATGGTAGGTACAAAACTGTACTTTTTTCGAGTTTCAGACCTGAATTCTTCTAAAAGACACGTACCCCATTGGGGATCCTTTTTTCTTGCTCTTACCGATGTCAGAAAAAGTTAATAATTGTCTTGCCTGTGGAAAGCAAATACCTCGCAGAGATTTTCATTCTTACTGTGTCATATGTTTAGGCCCAGACCACGACGTTACTCGCTGTCGGTTTTGTGCTTTGTTCAATGCCCGAACTATTTGTTGGGCTATTTTTGTCGCTAAATTCTTTCGCTCTCGTTCTCTGTATTCCAAAATGACTGATAAGCCATCCGACTACCAATTTTCTGAAAAAAGAGTAAGGATAGACAGACCGCATAGGTCCAAAACTGCCGATGACGCTTCCATTAAGCTAGTTGCCAGTTAGCTGGTACTCAGTGAGGTGCTTTTGCAGTCCCTGATGCCCGCTTCTACAGATTTGCAGGCCTCTACTGAGACCCATTCGGAGTCCAGTTTGGTGAGAGATGCTTCGATTATGGAACCTGCGGATGTCTCTACCTTGGATGGGTCTGGAGCTGCTGTGCAGGCACTGGCTTCTGAGGGTGTATTCAGGCCTTCCGATTTTCATATTAAACCGACGATTTTGTTTCAAACCAAAAATACCGAATTTCTCAGGCCCAGAGTTCACACTACGCCTAGGAAACCAAAGCACATTCTCAGGCCCACATGCTTCAAACAAATGGTTAGGATGGCTGCAGATCTTATTTACTTGAATTAGGGGAAGCCAGCATTCCCCCTCAAAACGACCAAGAACTGATTTTCCTTCTGATTACTCAGATCATGAGTCTGACTCTGATCCTTCTGATTACCAGGGCACACACCCTTATCTACCTATGAGGATTCTGATGCAGAGGATTCCATTCCCTCTGCTTCCCCACTAGAAGATTTTTATTTTGGTGAAACCCTGCATGCCCTTAGCATTTCTGCTGGGAGTGCCAGGACTACCCACAGTCCAAAAAGAGACTCTGGGAATTTTTAAACTTGCCTCTGCACAGGCCTCTAGCTATCCCACCTGTTCTGGAAATTGTGGATGTCTTCTTGGAATCCAGCCTTACCCCTGATACTTTGCCTCCAGCTGCCAGGAAACCTGACAAGTACTACAGAGTACCCGACTCCCACAAATTCCCCTCGAATCCTACTGCGGATCCAGAGACCATTTCACAAGGACCTAAAGGCATTAAGGCTACTACAGCCAAAAACCCTACCCTTTCGGACAGGGACACTCGGGCTTTAGACAGATTGGGTAAGAAGGTATACACCTCTGCTACTCTTGCCATCAGGGCTTTAAATTGCCAGTTTCGTATGTTAAAGTATTAGCAACATATAATGGAACTAATTAAACAGAAAATTATGTTGATTCCTGATTGTGCATGACATAAAGATTTACAAGAGTTAATGCATTCTTATAACTTAGTTGGAAAACCTACTTTGCAATGTGGTTTTGATGCCTTAGAAGCATCTTGCAGGGCTGTTGTCACTCGGTCTGTTCTTAGAAGGCATGCTAGGCTTAAGGAACAAATCTTGCCAGATCACGTCTGAGCAAAATTACTAGCTGCACCATTAAACCAAGAATGCCTGTTTGGCAATAAAGCAGAAGCTGTCCTCAAAAAGATGGAGGAAAAAGCTAAACATGTGCAAAACTGTTAAAGATTTCCTACAGGTACAACCACCTAGATTCAGTAGGCATTGGCCTTCTAAAAACTGGTCCTTTCCAGTCCCTCCCAGACATTCAGTCCAAACCCAGGGGCAGCAGACCACCAAGATTACAGTCTCAGGGTGTGCACAGATGTTCATCGTGTTTCACTGTGGCAGTCATGACTGTGGGGTTCTCCCCTGCCGGCAGGCAGCCCTCGGTCGGCCAGAATCCCAAAGTCTGGGTCCGGCGTCGGCTGTTCAACCATGCTCCCTGACGTCAGAGCACCAGGAGTACAAAGCTGACAGCCGACGCCATCTTCTCAAGTCTTTCTTGCTGTGCGGTGATAGCAGTTCGCAAGTGCCGGTCAGCTGACTTTTGACTATTTTTTCTGATAAACTTCAGTCCGAAGATTTTCTTCTCCACTCAAAGCTAAGTACCCCGTTGGGGAAACATTTTTCTTGCTCCACTCCGATGTCAGAAAAAGTTAATAATTGTATTTCATGTGGGAAGCGAATACCTCATAAGGATTTTCATTCTTACTGTATTCCTTGCTTAGGCCCCGACCACAACGTAGCTAGTTGTCGGTTTTGTGCTAGATTCAATCAACGTACAATTAAGCGAAGGTACGATTTTGCTTTTCATTACTTCGGTAGGCGCTTTTAACTACAAAATGTCATCTGATATGGTTCCGGCTACCGGAGTTCACAAACGTCGCAAGGATAAAGACAGGCCTCTGAGGTCCAAATCTGATGATGGTGCACAAGCGGAGCCAGCTTCAGGTTCGGCCGTCATCAGTGAGGCGCTTTTGCAGCCCTTGTCGGCCATTTCAGAACAGATTGCCAAAACGGACACTCATGAGGAGCCAACCAGGCCTTTAAATATTTCTATTGCAGGACCTTCGGACAATGCTCCTTCAGATGGGTCCGGAGCCGCTGTGCAGGTACCAGTTTCCGAAGGGGTTTTCAGGCCTACTCGGCTTCTAATAAAGGCAAAGGCAAAGACTTCTTCTAAATCAAAGACTGCAACACAGGCCTCTTCTGAACCGGCTCCCAAGTCACAGAAACAGTTACTCAAGATGGTGGAGGATTTACTTACTATGATTAGGGGTTCACATCCCCCTCCAGATAAAAGGCCAAGGCAGGATGTTTATTATGATTCCTCTGATCAGGCTTCTGTTTCCTCAGTTTCTTCTGACCAGGAATATTCTTTCCCTCCTTATGAGGATTCTGATGCTGAGGAATCCATTCCTTCAGCTTCTCCCCCTGAGGATTTCTTTTTTGGGGAAACTTTGCATGAAATAAGGGAACATTTCCACTGGGAAGGACAGGAGTATTCGGAATCTAAGAAAAGACTGAGGGATTTTCTTCTTCTTCCCCAACATAGACCCCTGGCTATTCCTCCTGTTTTGGATATTGTGGATGATGCCTTTTCGGAGGCTAACTTAACCCCTGATTCTTTTCCTCCTGCTCCTGTTAAGCCTGATAGATATTACAGGGTTCCTGATTCCCACCAGTTTTTATACAGGAACCCTTCTGCTGACCCTGAAACCATTTCTCTGGGTCCGAAGGGAGTTAAGGCCGCTTCTGCCAAAAATCCCATTCCTACTGAAAATGATTCTCGATCCTTAGAAAGATGGGGCAAAAAGGTGTACACTTCTGCTACTTTGTCCATTAGGGCTTTAAACTGTCAGTTTCATATGCTGAAATACCAGCAATTTCTCTTGTCTGCTTTAAAACAAAAGCTTACTTCCATTTCTGCCTGTGCAGATAAGGAATTACATGACTTATTGCATGCCACTGAACAAGTTGGGAAGCATGGTTAACACTGTGGATTTGATGCCTTGGAGGCTTCTTGTAGGGCTGCGGCCTCCGGCACAGTCATTAGAAGGCATGCATGGCTAAAGGAACAAAATTTGCCTGAACAAGTAAAGGCTAAATTATTGGATGCTCCTGTTCAGCATAATGTTTTGTTTGGATCAAAAGCTGAAGAGGTGATTAAAAAGATGGAGGATAAGGCGAAATCCATGCAAACAGTTAAAGATTTCTTACAAGTACAGCCACCTAGATTTAGCAGGAATTGGCCTTCAAAAAATTGGTCCTTTCCCACTTCAGACAGGCCTCAGAGGGCTAGATATAGACGCTCCAGAGGAAGGCCTCAAACACAAGCTTCTTATCTACCAAGACAGTGGACTGCTTCCACCCCTAGGGAAGGAGAGGACAGGTCGCAAACTCAATGACTCCCTCTGTTTGGCTACAGGAACTTCTTGCCTGGAAGCCCCCCTCGGAGGAAATCTCTCTCATCAAAATTGAACTCAAATAACCCAAGACAAGTGGGTTTTGGATGTGGTTTTAAGAGGTTACAAATTCCATTTTCATACCTTGCCAAGGCCAAGCGGATGGCCAGACCTTCCAAAACATCAATGGACGGAGGCCTTAAACCAGGTGGAAGCTCTTTTGGCTATGAATGCCATAGAACTGGTTCCACTTTCAGAGATGGGAAAAGGTTTTTACTCAAGGCTCTTTCTTGTCCCAAGGAAGCAAAACTCATGGAGACCTATTCTGGATCTGTCGGTCTTGAACACCTTTCTAGAGATTCCAAACTTCAAGATGCGTACTCTACAGCAGCTACTTCCAATGCTGTCCAAAGATGCATAGATGGTAACTTTGGATTTAAAGGAGGCATATTTACACATTCCCATCAGGCAGGATTGCAGAAAATACCTCTGGTTCAAGGCCGGATCGAGGCACTTTCAATTCTCTTCGCTGCCGTTTGGATTGTCTACTGCGCCCAGGGTCTTCACCAAATGCCTGGCTCCGGTAGTAGCTTACTGCAGACTCAAGGGAATTCAAATTTACCCTTATCTGGACGATTGTCTAATTCAGGCAGACAGCAAGGATGTCTTACTCCAGCATCTAGAATTTGTACAGAACCTCCTCAAGTTCCTGGGATTCTCTGTAAACATAAAGTCAAATTTGACACCATCACAACAGATAACTTTTCTGGGTGCTCTTCTAAACACCACAACCCAGATGGCATTTCTGACATCCGAAAAACAATTACAGCTGGCTTTAACTTTCAAAACCTTGGCAACTTTAACTCGACTATCTGCAAGGAAATTCCTGCAGGCTTTGGGTTACATGGCCTCCTGCATCCTTCTCGTACCATATGCAAGACTACACGAGGAAAATACAGTGGTACCTAAAAAGTGTATGGTCTCAGCATTGCCACAGTTTAGACATACTGATCTCCATCCTTCCTTGCCTTCAAAAGGAATTTCTTTGGTGGTCCAGGGCATGTGCTCTAAACAAAGGGAAACCCTTCCGTCTGCCTCCTGCCACTCAGATTCTAACCACGGACGCCTCTGATTATGCTTGGGGAGCCCATTTTCAGAGCAACTGTCTGCAGGGCCTTTGGACAAAGGATCAGAAGCATCTGCATATCAATTTAAAGGAAATGTTAGCCGTTCAGAAAGCTCTATTGGCCTTCAGGAATCTTTTACAACCAGGACAACTACTAATACAGACAGACAACACCACAGTTATGTGGTACATAAGCAAGGGGGATCTCATTCCTATCCCCTTTGCAGACTAGCCATGGATCTATGGAACACAGCTCTAGCTTGCAATCTGGATTTTCAAGCTCAGTTTCTACCAGGGAAACAAAACTTCCTGGCAGACAGTCTGAGCAGAAACCTTTCGGATCCACACGAGTGGATGCTGGACACCAAAATATTTAGGATGATAACAGCAGTCTGGGGATGTCCTCACATAGACCTCTTTGCATCCCATCTCAATCATAAACTACAGAATTTTTGCACCAGGTATTTCCACAGAGAAGCTTGGAAAGTGGATGCCCTGTCATTCATTTGGAGGAACCTCTCGGGATATGCCTTTCCGCCTCTTCCTCTTCTTCCACGGGTCTTATTGAAGATAACAGGACAAGCCCAAGATGATAATCTTGCTGGCTCCAAATTGGCCTCTGCAGTTTTGGTATCCAACTCTAAAAAAACCTATGTCTGGAGCCCCCTTGGGTTTTACCTCAGTCTCCGAGCCTTCTGTCCCAACATCAGGGTCAGGTTCTACACACTCATGTCAGAACTCTCAGCCTGGCGGCCTGGTTAATCCAGGGCTTTTGATTTCTTCTTTCCTACCCAAGCAGGTTATGGATGTCATTTTAGAAGCCAGAAGTCCTAGCACTAGAAAATCTTATGCAGGGAAATGGAAAAGATTTTGTTCCTGGATGCAGGCTCAGGATTCTGATCCTCTTCTTCCTAACATTACCTTAATTTTACTTTACTTGACAGATCTCTTACATGAGGGGGTCTCTTTCTCTCCCATTAAGATACATGCCTCTGCTATTTCTGCTCATTATAATACAGACCCTCCCATATTTTCTCACCAGCTCATGAGACAGTTTCTCAGAGGAGCTAAGAACGTAAGACCTCCTAGATCTCCTCCTCTCAACTATGTTTTGGAAAAACTAACCTTGCCTCCTTTTGAGCCTGCTGCCTCTTCTGACATCAAGTTTTTATCTTGGAAGACAGCTATCTTGTTAGCCCTAACCTCTGCCAGGAGAGTTTCAGAGTTACAAGCTCTTATGGCTGTGGAACCTTATATTATTTTTCATCAAGACAGGGTATCTTTGAGGACTAATCCTACCTTCATGCCTAAGGTGGTTTCCAAAGTGGCTTTAAATCAAACTATCCACTTGCCAACCTTTTTCCCCACTCCTCAAAATAAAGGGGAAAGGATCTTACATTCCTTGGATGTACACAGACAACTACGTTTTTACCTGGACAGAACCAAGGACATCAGAAAATCAGAACAATTGTTTCTTTCTTATGCTTCAAGTTCCCAAGGTAAAGCCATTTCAAAACAGACCATTTCTAAATGGATTGCTCATGGAATCAGATTTTGTTATTCACACCATGGAAAGCAAATCCCAGGGAGTATACGGACTCATTCCACCAGAGCGGCTGCCACTTCTGCGACCTTCCTCGGGAGTTCCTACCAAAGACATTTTGGAAGCTGCAACTTGGAGTTCAGTGCATACTTTCTGTAAGCACTACAGTCTACCTCTCTACTCTAAGTCTAGGGCAGGCTTTGCCTCTGCAGTCTTGCAGGGCCTTCTAGCCGCCCCTTCTTCTTTATGACCACCTCCCTTTCTTTCAGCTTTGGGATTCTACCCTACAGTCATGACTGCAACAGTGAAACACTATGAACATAGTACAGTTGTGTACACCTACCATAAATGTGCATCTTCGAGTGTCTTCACTGTTGCAGTCTGGGTTTCCCTCCCTCCTGTCTCCTCTTATGTTTACTTTTGTGTAGTTCCTTTTTTCACCATTCTTCTGAGGTGTATTTACAAAGGTTATGGGACCTTTTTCATTTTGGGACTCCTGACATCTGGGGCAAGAAAAACTGGAGAAGATGGCGTCTGCTGTCAGCTTTGTACTCATGGCGCTCTGACGTCGGGGAGCATGGTTGAACAGCTGACGTCGGACCCAGACTTTGGGATTCTGGCCAACCGAGGGCTGCCTGCCGGCAGGGGAGAACCCCACAGTCATGACTGCAACAGTGAAGACACTCTAACATCTACATTTATGGTAGGTGTACACAACTGTACTTTCTAAGCAATGGAGTGCTCCCCCCTCTAAAACAGGGAGTAGTAAGCCACCACTTTATGGTAAAATCTCGCAATGACGTTTTCTTAACTCTTCCAAGACTTGCACCCTTGGGAGGAAAACTTGCCCTGTATGCAAAAAAACAGAGTACATCACCCAGGACAGATGGGTCTTGGACATTGTATCCCATGGATACAGATTCTACTTCCACTCATTGCCAACCCCATGCAGATGGCCAGACCTTCCCCCAGGCTAGTAGGCAGAGGCCCTAAAGCAAGTACTTTCTCTTCAGTATCAAGGCTATTCAACCTGTCCCAGCAGAGCAAAGGGGACAAGGTTTTTACTCCAGATTGTTTCTGGTACCTAGAAAAGAAAACTCTTGGCGCCCTATCCTGGATCTGTCGATTCTCAGTGCCTTCCTGGTGGTTCCAAGATTCAAACTGCTTACTCAGCAACAGCTGCTTCCTATGCTAGCCACCCTAGACTTAAAAGAAGCTTATCTGCACATCCCCATAAGGGAATCTTGCAGGAAGTATCTAGTTTCAGAGCAGGCTCTATGCACTGCCAGTTCTCTGCACTTCCCTTTGGCTTATCTACTGTGCCCAGGGTATTCACAAAATTCCTAGCTCCAGCCATTGCATATTGCATGCAACGAAAAATTCAAATTTACCCATACTTGGACGATTGCCTGATTCAGGCGGACAGTCAGGTCAGGTGCTGGAGTAGCAATTACTATGTAGAGAGACTTCTAAATTCACTGGGATACACCATCAACGAAAAGAAATCACATCTGGTACCCAGCCAACAGATTGTATTCCTGGGAGCAAGCTTGAACACAACTTCCCAGATGGCTTTCCTCACTCCTCACTCCAGAAAAGCAAATTTATCTGACAAAACTACTTCAGTCTACTGGCCACCAAAACCCGTGTTATCGAAAGTTTACTTAATCGAATCAATAAAGGTCTAACTTTATTGATTAAAACATGGAATAACGTAAAAAAAAAACCAAACCAACTAAATGGCGTAGGCAGGGGGGGTAAGCCCCCCCTGCACCTCCCACACCCACCCTACTTAAATATGCTCCACTGAGGTAAATGGAAATCTCCCCTTACGGAGATTTCCGTTTACTTGCACGATGTTCTTCACTTTCGATATTGTCAGCTTACGACAACGTGAAGTAGACCACCATAACCCAGCTATCTGCAAGAAAAATACTGCAAGCCGTAGGGTTCATGGCCTCTTGCATTCTCCGAATTCCATATTCAAGGCTGCATATGAGGAAACTTCAAGCGGTACAAAGTTTCTGGTGTCAACATTCTCAGGACCTGGAAACAATGATTCCTATCATTCCTTGTCTAAGAGCATAGTTCCTTTGGTGGGTAGAGGCCAGCTACCACAACAAAGGGACTCCCTTTCACTCAATCCCCTTCCACCCAAACGCTAGCAGACGCATCAGAGGTATGCATGGGGGGCTCACATGGCAGGACAATGCATTCAAAGCAAATGGAGCCCAAAGCAAATGCACCTGCATATCAATCGAAAATACATTTTTTAGCTGTACAGAATGTTCTGACAGCCTTCAAATGCCTTATTCTTCCAGGGCAACTATTTCTAGACAACGCTACAGTTATGTTGTACATAAACAAGCAGGGGGGAACCCATTCCTAACCACTCTGCAGGTTAGCCATGGCTGTGTGGAACACCACCTTGAGCAATAAAGTGCACCTGCAAGCTCAATTCCTGCCAGGCAAACTAAATTCACTGGCAGATGACTTAAGCAGAAGTCTAATGGACCCACACGAGTAGAAACTGGAACCCAAATCATTCAAACTTCTAATCCACAGGTGAGGGGGTGCCAGAGGTGGACCTCTTTGCTTCCCCTCAGAACCATCAGTTGAGCAAATTTTGCACCAGAACTCCCCGCAGCCAAGCATGGAAAGTGGATGCCCTGTCCTTTACATGAGAGAGCCTCTCTATCTATACCTTTCCCCCTCTGCCCCTCCTCTCAAAGGTTCTACTAAAGATCAAATAGGACATGGCCATGCCAGCACTGGTACCCACTTTTGCACAGAGACGGTACTGCCACTTTGGCACCTGCAGCAGACCCCCTCCCTGCTCTCCCAGCAGGAGGGCCAGATTTTGCATCCTCTGCTACAAACCCTGAACCTAGCAGCCTGGCTCATCCCCTGAACTCATCACCAGCAGCCCTCAGTAAACGGGTGCTGGATGTCATCATTGAGGTAAGGAGGCCTAGTACTAGAAAACCCTATTCAGAAAAGTGGAAAATATAGTGATCTGAAGTAGGAGATTCATTTGTCTGCAACCTGTGGGTTATGGATCCGATATCGGATCCGAACCGGCATGGTTTACCAGCTATGGATCCAAGCTCTCAGCTCCTCCCCTCACCCATAATGCCCTGCTCTACCCTCATGACCTCAGATCTCGTTTGCCGCGCATGGTGACCGGATTGTTTCTCAAGCTAAGTGCTAATTTTCAGTGTTTAAATTTCAAAATTTAAGAGATTTTATTGGTTTTTTGTGTGAAAGTGTAGGTTTCCCCTTTGGTATATTTACTTTTTTTAGAGTTTAATCTAAAAGTTATATCCCTCCCCTCGCTGTTAGCGTAGTGTGTGTGTGTTGGGCCTGTGAGTGTTTTTTTTGTGTTCTTAGTTACTTTTTAGTTTTAGTAACTACTTTATAGATTGGGATGGCAGAGCAACCCAAATCTATTTTTTCTAAATGCTCCGAGTGTGGCCATAAGCTTTCCCCAGCTGATGGCCACACTCGGTGTGTTAGATGCCTGGGGGTTGAACACCTCACATCTGGATGTTCCATTTGTGCAGGGTTCAACCCCAGGGCATTGAAGGAGCGGAGGTCCAAGCTTGTTTTGGCGGGCCTTTTACCGCCGGACTCGGCTCCGACCTCCGCTCCTTCGGGAGTAACTGCACCACGGTTATTCCTTCTGGCGGCCCCCTCCTCCTCCTGGGACTCAACCTCCCGCTTCTGGTTGGAGGAGAGGGATGCTAAGAAAGGACTGGAGGGAGAAGCACCATAAGCGGCGGCGAGACCTCTGTTTCGCCCCGCCAGCCAAGCGAGCTTCTCCCCGCTCCGTTGTCGGCTCCATTGTCGGCTCAGTCTCCTCCTTCTCGGCTCCGGTCTCCAGTGTGTTTTTCACCGGGACCTGAGGAGGAGGAGACCCGATCTCCGTCGAGACTATCGAGGAGGCACTCCAGGCCTACCTCGGTAGCCTCGTCGAGATCTACGATAGCTCGGATGCTGATCTGGACCGGATAATGAGAAGGTTCATCCAGGCCCAGATGCAGATGGGAGTGCTCTTGCCTCCCCTCTGGGGAGCTCAACACCCTTTTCAAACCGATTGCTCCTTCTCCGACCCGCTACCGGCTCGAGCAGCTGGAGCCGAGCAGCCGAGCGGGGTGGGTCGGCGCCGATAGTACTTTGTACGGATCCGACCCTGCCCTAGAGTGCATCGGATCCGACCTCGGAGCCTGGATCCGAGCCTCGGATCCGGGGATCAGTGCTCCTTCGCGCCGCCTGTGTCGGAGCGCACTGTCCCTTCGGATCCGGCCGGCGCTGGCTCGATCCACTCTTCGGATCCGAGGGAGCAGATTGTCGGATCCTTTGGTCGAGGTCGGCTCCTTCGGCGTTTGATGTAGTGGAGAGGGCCCTGTTGAGGGTCTCCGGACCCCGGCACTTGTTTCGGCTCCGCCCGCTCCCTCTGCACTGGGCCAGGCTTCCACCATCCGGCCCTTGGGACAGCCCGCTTCTGTGCCCCAAGCTGCTCCAATGGAACAGGTTGCTGCTTGCAGGAGTCCTCTGACAGCCCCCAGAGGATGTTCCTCGCAAGCATACGCAAAAGGAGGCACATTGACTCCCGAGTCTCTCACGGAAGACACTGACTTGGAGGAAGGGAAGGCTCCCACGGTCTCCCGAGGATGTCTCATTTGGGGACATCATGGAAATGCCAGATAAGGGGGGTCTGCCCCAAGTCTTCCTCGGACGAGTCCGTGTTCTTGGAGGCATTTGAAGCGGGCCCGTCTACCTCTTGGGTGTCCTCCTGCCGACCCCTGGTGGACCTCATTACCACCAGGGCGTGGAAGGAACCGGACACCGTGGAGCCAATCCCTAAGAGGCCCGATAGGATCCTCAGCCCACCGTCCGACCGTGCCCATTGGAGTAAGGGGCCTCCGGTAGATGCCATGTTGACGGCGGCCACCAAGAGGGAACTTGCTCAGGAGAGTCCCTCAGTCCATCCCCCGAGCAAGGAGTCTCAGATGATGGACCGCTTGGGGAAGCGGATGTTTAGTTCAGCGACCTTCTCGGTAAGGGCTGAACTACCTGGCACACGTCATTAGGATGCAGCGAGATCTCATTAAAGAATACGCTGCATCTCCCCCGGAGTCCATGTCGGAGGAGGACAGGATGCTGCACTCCACCCGCATGGCCACTCTTAGATCAGTTACTAATACCTCTATGCGGCTTCTCTCCCATGCTACGGAAGGCCGCTAGAGCCGCAGGGGCAGGCCTAGTCACTAGGCGTCAGGCCTGGCTCCGTCACTGCGATTTTTCTGAGCCCTTCAAAGCGTCGTTCGACGCCTTTGATGGTTCTGCCCTCTTTGGCAAAACCGTTCGCGAAACCTTGACCCAGAGCGAGAAGGACGGGAAGACGCTGTCTGCTGTCGGAATCCGCTTCTCTGCACCCCAGAGGCCCTACTCTAGGAACCAAAAGGGTCAGAAGAAGATGTGGTTCCGGAAGTCGCAGCAATCCCAGCCTGCTCCGGACAACCAGTCCTTCCGTGGCAGAGGACGACAGGGAGGACGCCGCCCTAGAGGCAGAGGGGCTCCCAGGAACTTCGGGTCCAGAGAACCTTTCTCTGAACGGCCCGCGCAGCAACCCTGAGGGGTTGCCCGGCTGTTCCACTCTGGAGGCAGTCGGGGGACGTTTTTCGGGGCACCTAGCGGCATGGGAGTCCATAACATCAGACCACTGGGTTCTCCAAATCATATTCAGAGGATACCGCATCCCTTTTCTTCACTTACCAAAGTTGAAGTCCCTCCCAGACGTTCCACCCGGTCAACGGGGAGGCCGCTTTGGCAGAAATTGGCCATCTGCTAAAGAAAAGAGCCATCCAGCCCGTCCCCCCAGACCAGATCGGATCAGGGTTCTACTCCAGGTTCTTTTTAGTGCCAAAAGACGGGGAACTAAGACCAATTCTAGACCTTTCTCTCTTGAATCTGGCAGTCCCCAAGGAAAAATTCCGAATGGTCACTCTGCAATCTATTCTCCCCCTTCTGGGAGAAAATCGCTGGATGTGCTCTATAGACCTCAAAGATGCGTACTACCACATCCTGATGGACAGGCGCTCCAGGAGGTTCCTCCGCTTCCGGCTGGGAGCCAATCACTACCAGTTCCGGGTCCTTCCCTTTGGTCTCACCACAGCCCCCAGGGTGTTCACCAAAGTATTAGCAGTGGTAGCGGCCCACCTGAGGCTTCAGGGGTGCAGGTCTTCCCTACCTGGACGACTGGCTTCTTACCGCCCCAACAAGGCATCTACTATTATTGGCCGAGACTCCTTTCTCCATCTTGCTCCCTTTCTGGGCATTACAATAAATACAAAGAAATCCAACCTGGCGCCCACACAGCTCTTAGATTTTATAGGGGCCAGGTTAGACACAAGGAGTTTACGAGCCTTCCTCACTGCGGACAGAGTTCAAAATCTGCAGCTCCAGGTGCGGGCCATTCTCCACTCAAGTTCTGTTCCGGCTGAGTTGGTCCTGAGGGCTCTAGGGTCCATGGCGTCTGCTATAGCACTTCTTCCTCTTGCCAGGCTCAATATGCGCATCCTCCAGTGGACTCTTAGTACAATGGTCATACCTTGCTCTCCCTATGCATCATCCCATTGCGATCAGCAAGGCTTGCAAGCGGTCCCTCCTGTGGTGGCTTCACTCCCCAGATCTCCACGGAGGCCGCCCATTTTGTGCTTCTCCCCCTCTCGCCACGGTGACCACGGACGCCTCCCGCCTCGGGTGGGGGCATTTTGTGGGCCGGACCGTCCAAGGCACGTGGAACGATACAGAGACCTTACTGCATATCAACGTTCTAGAGATGAGAGCAGTGCTCTTAGCGTTGCTAGCACTTCAGGACTTTCTTCCCTTGGGAACAATTGCGATTCAATCGGACAACATGTCTGTTGTCTGGTACATCAACAAGCAAGGGGAACAAGGTCTTACCCCCTTTGTCGAGAAGCCATGAGAGTTTGGGAATGGGCAATCTCCACCAACCGCTTTCTAATAGCAACGCACATTCCGGGTCGGTCCAACATCCTGGCGGACAAACTCAGTCGCACCATTCTGACCCCTTACGAGTGGTCTCTCAATTTTCAAGTAGCGGAACGCATATTCGCACGGTGGGGAACTCCTTCATGCGATCTTTTGCCTCTCCCTCAAACACCAAGTGCGACAGTTTTTCGCTCTGATACCCCCTCCAGGAGGTTCTCCAAGAGACGCTCTGGTGCATGCTTGGCCACCCGGTCTTCTTTACGCTTATCCACCCTTGCCTCTGATGCTCCAAGTTCTTCAGAAAGCCTCTCGGGTGGGTTGCAGAATGATTCTCATTGCTCCGTTTTGGCCTCGACAGATCTGGTTCCCCTTTCTAAGGTCTCACTCGGTGAATCCTCCTTGGATTCTAGATCCTATTCCGGATCTGATATCCCACCCATCCTGCATACCTCCTCCGAACCTGGACAACCTGAAGCTGACCGCTTGGCTGCTCCAGTTCCACTGTTGATCAGGACTCCCGGTATTTCGTCACCTGTTAAGGCAATACTGGTGGCAGCTCATAAACCGTCCACTAGGAAAGTCTACCGCAGCAAGTGGAAACGGTTTTCTTTGTGGGCGGAGCGGCAAGGCCTGAATCCCTTCACGGTTCCTCTCCCTTTAGTGCTTGACTTTCTAACCACTCTTTTTAACGATGGTGTTAGCAGTTCCACAGTCAAAGTACAACTGGTGGCAATTTCTCATTATCACGTTGGCCATGACTCTAATCCACTTATGTCAGCCAAGTTGCGTAAAATTTTCCTTAAAGGTACTTTCCTTCTCAGGCCCCCTGTAAAACAAGCGGTTCCTCCTTGGGACCTCTCCTTGGTTCTCCAGGCCTTGACCGCCCCCCCCCCTTCGAACCAGCGGCTACGGTGGATCTCAAATTCTTGTCTTTCAAGACAGCCTTTTTAGTAGCCATTACATCGGCCAAGAGAGTTTCAGAGCTCCAAGCATTATCAGCTAAACCTCCTTACTTGGTATTTCATCCGGACCGTGTTTACCTCAGGACCAACCCGTCCTTTCTTCCTAAAGTAGCTTCTGAAGCAAACATTAATCAGTCCATTAACCTCCCTGTTTTCTTTCCTAAATATGAAAACAAAGGTGAATACAAGCTTCACTCCTTAGATGTTCACAGGCAACTTAGATTTTATCTAAACAGAACGGCTGGTCATAGGCAATCCGACCAGTTGTTTATTTCCTTTGCTAAATTTAATTTGGGCAAGCCAATTTCTAAAGTTTCTCTGTCTCGCTGGATTTCACAGTGCATCTTATTGGCTTATCAAGCTTCAGGAAGGCCCGCAACGGAGGGTGTACACGCCCATTCAACCCGGTCAGTATCTACCTCGGCAGCCTTTAAGGCTAGGATTCCTCTAGATGATATTTGTGCAGCAGCCACGTGGGCTTCATCTCATACTTTTATTTCCCACTATAAGTTGGATCTTGCATCTAAGCGTAGAGCATCATTTGGCTCAAGGTGCTCGAATATCCTTCCATGATGGCCGCCCAAGATTCAGGTAGCTGGGGACTCTTGTCCCACAGGTTGCAGACAAATGAATCTCCTACTTCAGATTTAGAAGTTATGTACTCACCATAACGTTCCATCTGAGTAGGTGTATTCATTTGTCTGCAACCATCCCGCCCTCCTATCCCCCTGGCCTTTCAGTTTCCTGCATATTATGTGTTACCCTTTTCAGGGTGTTTTTGCTGTTGGCAAACTCTATCTGAGGTCATGAGGGTAGAGCAGGGCATTATGGGTGAGGGGAGGAGCTGAGAGCTTGGATCCATAGCTGGTAAACCATGCCGGTTCGGATCCGATATCGGATCCATAACCCACAGGTTGCAGACAAATGAATACACCTACTCAGATGGAACGTTATGGTGAGTACATAACTTCTAATTCTTGCAGACAGTGTCAAGGAATGGGCACAACTGTGGCCAGCTTACCTCGTATACTAGATGACTTCATGGAAGTGCTCAACAAAGGCCTGTCCTTCTCTTCAATTACGATTCATGCCTCTGCCATCTCCGCTCATTATATTACTGAGCCCACCCCTCTTTTCTCATCCTCTGATCAAACAGTTCCTGAGATGAGCCAAAATTTAAGACCCGACCCCCCCAGGAGAGTTCCAACTCCAGCCTGGGTCCTTGACTTTGTATTGGAAAAACTCATGCTTACACCCTTTTGAACCTGCTGCTTCAGCAGAGTTAAAATTCCTCTCCTGGAAAACAGCTTTACTTCTAGCCATCACTTCAGCATGAAGAGTGTCTGAATTGCAAGCCCTTATGGCTGTGGAACCCTTCAATCTGCTATTGTTAATCCTCGTTCATTCCTTGCGTATGGGTATCGGTTCTGAGCTCGGAACCAAGCAGACCATTTTCCAAGCTCGCGTCGGCTTCAAACTCTCAAGCTAAACTCTTACCCACAATTCCTCTCTCCCTGTTACCTCGGATTTAGTTTGCCGCGTTGCCATCCAGTCGTGTCAAGCTACTACTTCTCGAGTTAAGTACAGTCAGTTTAAATTGCTTTACAAATTACTTTTCTGTCAGAAAAGTTAATATTTTATTGTCTCTTTCCCTATCGCATCTAGCGCTCATAATTTCAGGTTTTCTTCTCTGTCCTTTACTTACCCTTTTTACCACGAGGTAATTTCTCCTTACCATCATTGGTAATCCCTTTCCTTTCTTTTTCATACCTTCGGGTACTCTCTTGTACCATTGTTGGTACCTTTCTTTTTGTTAATATGGCAGATAAAAAGGGTCCGGGGTTTAAGTGGTGTTCTGATTGTGGACATAAACTGCCTACTTCTGATGCACACTCTTTGTGTTTATTGTTTGGGAGCTTCCCATTTATCTGTTGAACCACCTTGTACTATATGTGAAAACTTTTCTAATAGAACTTTGTTAGATAGGAAAAATAAACCGATACTGAAGGGACTTCTAAAAATCTCCCTTTTAAGAGGCTATTTCTGGGTCAGAGGTCTCAACCCCTCCTAAAGCCCATAAGAAAATACATGTTTCTACTAAGGCTAAATCCTTGCCTTTGCCCTGGCTGGGGACTCTCAACAACCAAAATCTAAAAAGGCTAAAATTTCGGCTCCGGAGCTCTGTCAGTCCAGTGTTTTCGGTGCCTAGACCTTCTGCACCATTAGTGTTTTCGGCTCCATCCTCTTCTGCAGCCTTCTACATATCGGCACCGAGGGGCTCCGGGTTCAGACCCTTACCAATGTATTGGCACTGCCCGTTCAGTCGGAGCAGACCTTGACCACGTCGGCTCAGAGATCTTCCTCGGAACCGAGGCCTTTATTACTGACTTCAGTTTTGTCGGTTCCAGTTTCATAGGCACCGACAACCACTTTGGCACCGATCCCTGTGTCTGTGCAGACAATGACATCGGCACCGATGACTTCTTCGGTGCAGACTACAGTAGTTCAAGTCTTTCTCGGCACCGTTGTCCTCTGCGATCAGATGAGATGGGCACAGAGTCTGCCTCTTTTGTGGACAGGCCTGTTTCTCCCTCAGTCTCGGTGAGGTCCACTCGAAGTCTTTCTGAACATGATGTGTTGCGTCTTGTGGACCAGGCTTTCTTGGCCAGAGGTATTCCACCCCCCAGGAACTATCCTTCCTTGGGAGGTGATCACCCTTCTCCAAAGACGCCCTTCTTCTCCTCTATCATTGTCTTTAAAGTCCATGGATATAGTACATTCTTCCCCTTCTGCGGTTCCCTTTATGGATCTCACTAAGGAACCGCAGTTGCCTTCGTGGCAGGAAAGTTTTGCTACGACCCAGGATGTCGGCTGTGATACACATAGCTTGCTGCTCCACAGCCACCCAGGGACTCAGAGTCAGCAGGCTGAGCTACTTAAGGGAGGAGTGCCCCCTGTCCTCGACATACACTCTCTTCTCTGGGTGGACCAGCCTTCCAACTGATGGAGAAGGCTTTCGTTGCTGCTGGCGATACTGGACTGTGTCTATACCTCCATCCTCCTCTGGTACACTGGTTTCACAAGTTGCACCTAGTGGACACCAGATGCAAGGGCCTCAGGACATATTCCCTCAGGAATCCCCTTTTCCGTTGTCTTCCCCAGCTTCTCCCGCTGAGGAGGTCCACTGGAAAAGTTCATGTAAGAGGAAGCATATGGACTCCACAGAGGAGTCTCTCACCGAAAACACAGATTTCGATGAGGGGGAAGGATCCCTTCGGTCACCCTTTGAGGTATCCTTTGGTGATATCCTTGAAATTCTGAAAGAGAGGTGACTGGCAGCCCTCTAATCCGACCCCTGAGGAATCTGTGTTCCTGCAGGCTTTTCACGTCCGGCCCCCTACCTCCTGGGTTACTCTACCTGCCGATGAACTTGTCAAGTTCATCGTGCAGCATGCTTGGAAGGCCCCTGATACTGTTGAAGCTATCACCCGGAGGCCTGATAAGATCTTGTCCCCTCCTGCTTCAGATCCCCATTGGTCCAAAGATCTTCCTATAGATGCTTTGGTGGTGGCAGCCACAACAAAAAAGGATCTGGCAGAAGAAAGCCAGACTGTCCATCCACCTAACAGAGTCCCGGGCCCTTGACAGAATAGGGAAGCGCACTTTTCCTTCAGCGACCTTTGCTGTCAGGTCCCTGAATTATATGGCACATTTTACCAGGTTTCAAAGGGATCTGGTCTCTGAGCTCTCTGAAACCTTGGCTGGTGCAGTGTCGTCTGAGGTCCATGACAGAGGCCTCTCAGC
Organism: Protopterus annectens; assembly: GCF_019279795.1. Taxonomy (NCBI): domain Eukaryota; kingdom Metazoa; phylum Chordata; order Ceratodontiformes; family Protopteridae; genus Protopterus; species Protopterus annectens. Next base: position 1,795,681,740 of record NC_056735.1, on the reverse strand, counting down.
TGGCCTCCATTGAGTCTATATCTAACCCCTCTATGCGATTGATATCTCATGCATCAGAAGGAGCAGCGGGTTCAGCTGCGGTCTTGAGACGACATGCTTGAATGTGCTTGTGCAACTTCGTGGAACCTTTTAGTCTTCCTTTTTAATGCCCCCATTGAGCCCTCCTCGTAGTTTGGGCCCAAAGTTAAAAGCACACTGGCCAGATGTGAACAAGACGGTAAGACCCTTTCTGCCGTAGGTGTCCATTATTCTTCCCTTCAACGTGCTTTCTCCCGAAACCAAGAGAGTGGGAAGATATGGTTCAAGAAATCTCAGGGTCCTTTCGTTACACACAGGCTGAGTTCTCCCCCAGAGGCAGAGGGGGGGAAATTCACAGGGAAGACTCCCCTTTCGGGGCAGAAGGGGACCACGTAACCCGGGTTCCAGGGATTATTTCCCTGGTCAATCCTACCAGCACTACTGAAGAGCAGCCCAACTCCTTTTCTCTGGAGGTGGTTGGGGGACGTTTCTCCTTGTACCCTTCTGCCTGGCTCACCACCACCGATTCTTGAGTACAAAGGATCATAACCAGAGGTGATCATATCCCCTTCAATTTTCGTCCTGTCCCGTAAAAAAAATCTTCCCGACGTTCCACCCAGTCAAAGGGAAGAAGCAGCACTACAGATAGAAAAGCTGCTAAGAAAGAGTCATCCAAATAGTCCCTCCAGACCAGATAGGGTCCGGATTCTACTCAAGACTATTTTTGGTGCCAAAGAAAACCGGGGACTGTAGACCAATTTTGGACCTCAGTGGAATGAACAAGTTTGTGAGTACAAAAATTCCGGATGGTCACTATGCAGTCTATCCTCCCGCTTTTGGAAAAATACTATTGGATGTGCTTTATAGATCTTAAAGATGCGTACTACCACATAAAGGTGGACAGGCCATCAAGAAGATTTCTGCGCTTCCTTGTGGGAGCCAGTCACTACCAGTTCCGAGTACTGCCCTTCGGACTCTCTACAGCCCCCAGAGTGTTCACAAAGTGCATGGCAGTTGTCACAGCTCACTTGCGACTTCAAGGATTCCAGGTGTTTCCATACCTAGACGACTGGCTCATTTCCACCCCCACCAGACATCTACTGGAAAAAGCCCTGGCATACTCTCTCCTCGCTGCTCAAAGGCTAGGCATAACCATAAACTGGCAGAAATCCAATCTCACCCCATCTCAGTCGACAGAATTTATAGGGGTTATCTTGGACACAGAAAACTGTAGAGTGGCTATTCCAGAGCACAGCTTTTTAAGGATAAAGCAATAACTAATTCCAATCCTTTCAAAGGAAAAATCCATGGCTCACTCTGTTCTACAGGTGTTGGGTTCCATGGCCGCCTCCATCACCATTGTTCCCCTGGCCAGGTTTCACATGAATCTTCTACAATGGCTACTGCTCACCCAATGGTATCCCTTTCAGCATCCTCTCTCAGCCATGATTCAGGTAACCCACAGGATTTAAATTGGTGGATGACGCATCTCTCTCAATGGTCTTGCCCCCCCCCCCCAACAACTCAAGGCCACAGTGACCACGGATGCCTCCCTGATGGGGTGGGGGGGCTATGTCAGGGACAGACAGTCCAAGGCACTTGGTCCCAACTGGAGGCCCATCTGCATATAAATGTTCTAGAGCTGAGGGCTGTGCTTCTGGCGTTGCATGCATTCCATCCCCTGCTGCTGCCTGAGACAATTGGGATTCAGACAACATGGCGGTGGTCTGGTGTATCAACAAGCAAGGTGGAACCAAATCTTACCCCCTTTTGTTGCGAGGCCATGAGGATATGGCAATGGGCGATGGCTACCAACCGTTTTCTTCTAGCAACTCACATTCCCGGGAGTTCCAACGAGATAACAGACACTCTGCAGGTGCATTCTACAATCTCACGAGTGGTCCCTGAATCCCTTGATAGCAGAGATCTTCCACCGCTGGAGCCATCCTTGCTGCGACCTCTTTGCTTCCCCGGCCAACTACAAATGCAGCAACTACTTTGCCCTGATTCCCCCTCCGGGACAGTCACCCAGGGAAGCTCTAGTCCACGATTGGCCCTCTGGTCTTCTCTATGCTTTTCCGCCCTTTCCTCTCATTCCCCAGTTTCTGAAGAAAGCCCGGCGGTTGAAGAGCAAGATAATCCTCCATAGCACCATATTGGCCACGACCTATTTGGTTCCCATTCCTTTGGCCTCACCTACTAGATCGACCATGGATCCTTCATCCAATCCTGGAGTTGATCTCACACCCACAGAACCTGATTCATCCCACAGAACCAGATTCATCCCAACCTGAACAGCTAGAATCTAACTGCTTGGTTACTCCAATTCCCTTGATTGCCAGGCAGAATGATCTTTCTTTACCAGTATGTGATATTCTCATTGCTTCTCATAAGTCCTCCACTAGAATTGCTTATCTGAGCAAGTGGAAAAGATTTACCTGTTGGCTGAAAGATAAACAAGTAGACCCCTTTTCAGCACCAGTGCCGATTTTATACTAGACTATCTGGCCGACCTGTTTCAGTCAGGTCTGTCGGCCTCTACCATTAGAGTTCATTTGGCTGCAGTTTCTAATTTTCATGAGGGTGTCCAAGATTCCTATCTTATGTCCCATAAATTGTGCAAGACCTTCATAAAAGGTGTGAATCATCTGAAGCCACCCTTTAGAGAACCTATTCAACCATGGGATTTATTAGTTCTGCATACTCTGACAATGGCACGTTTTGAACCAGCCTCTTCTTGCGACTTCAAGTATTTGTCATGGAAAACCTTGTTTTTGGTCGCTATTACTTCTGCCAGATGTATTTCTGAACTTCAAGCTTTTATGTATCAAGAGTCCATATTTGATTTTTCATAGAGATAGTGTCTCTGAGAACTAATCCGTCATTTCTGCCTAAAGTGATGTCCGAAATGTCTATTAATCAAGCCATTGAATTGCCCGTTTTCTTTCCTAACCATTCAAACAGAGGAGAGTATTGCCTACATACCCTTGATATTCACAGGCAAATCCGTTTTTACCTAAACAGGACTAAACCCTTTCGTAAATCTGCGCAGTTATGTTGGCCTTTTCTGGACCTAGATTAGGATCAGCTGTTGCCAAGGTCACATTAGCGAGATGGTGAAGGACTGTGTGACCTTTTACACGCAACGTAACATTTCGTTGCCTACTACCATGAAAGCTCATTCAACAAGGTCGGTGGCAACTTCTGCCGCCTTCCATCCCAGAGCTTCTTTACATGACATCTGTGCAGCTGCAACTTGGGCTACGCCTCATACTTTCATCAGTCATTACAAACTGGATTTGGCCTCCAAGGGAAGAGCATCTTTTGGTTCTGTGGTGCTCAGGAATGTCCTTCCATGAGAGCCTCCCAGGAATAGAGGTAGCTGGGGACTCTGTCCCATACGTAAGGAATGAACGGGGATTAACAATATCAGATAAAGTTGTTTTACCATAACATTCCATCTGTATTAATCCTCGTTCAGTCATTATGACCCTCCCTCCTTTCCCCTCCTGTGGTTTCTAGTGGATCTCACCATCCAGTTCTCCTAGGTTATTTGACCAGAGGAAGCCTTTACCTTCTTTAACTTGCAAACTCAATCTGAGGTAACAGGGAGAGGGGAATTGTGGGTAAGAGTTTAGCTAGAGAGTTTGAAGCTGACGCGAGCTTGGAAAATGGCCGGCTCGGAACAGATACCCATATGTAATGACTGAACGAGGATCAACAATACAGATGGAACGTTATGGTAAGACATCACTTCTTTTTATCTTCCATACGGACAGGGTTTCCGCTCTGGACTAACCCATCATTTATGCCCAAGGTGGTATCCAGTGTGGCTTTAAACCAATCCCTTAATTTACCAACCTTTTTCCCTAATCCTCAGAATAAAGAGAGAGGATTCTGCACTCCCTGGATGGGCACAGGCAGCTTAGGTTCTGTCTGGACAGTACTTAAACCTTTCAGAACATCTGACCAGCTGCTAGTCAGCTTTGCTACAGGGGCAGAGCGCAAGGCCATTTCAAAGCAAACCATTTCTAAATGGATAGCACACTGCATCAATTTCTGCTACAAACACCATGGGAAACCTACCCCGCATGGGGATCAGAACACATTCCACCATTCATCAACCTCTACAGCATTTTTCAGGAGAGTCCCTACCAGCGACCTCATGGAAGCTGCAACCTGGAGCTCTGTGCACACCTTCATCAAGCATTGCCACTTGCCTATCTTTTCTAAATCCAGAGGTGGATTTGCAACAGCAGTCTTACAGGGCCTGCTTGCCAGCCCTAATACTTCTTGACTGCCTCCAGCCATCCTTAGCTTTGAGAATCGACCCAAATGTGATTACTGCAACAGTGAAACACGAAGAATATAGTACAGTTGTGTACACTTAACATAAATGTAGATGTTAGAGTGTATTCACTGTTGCAGTCCGGGTTACCCTCCCTTCGGCCCCCTGACTTCACTATACTTCTACCTATTCTTTTCTGTTTGGCCATATCTTATAACATTGGTATTTACTTTCTACTGGGGGTGTTCCACACCATGTAATTACTTCCTATTGTGGGGTCTCCTCACATCTGGGGCAAGAAAAACTGATGCAATGGTGCCGGCTGCATGTTTTATACTCGTGACGACCTGATGTCATGCAAGAAGCGACCGCATCCGATGCAGAAATCTCAAGACTCTGGTATTCGGGCTGACTGAGGGCTACCTGCAGGCAAGTAACCCAAATATGATGACTGCAACAGTGAATACACTCTAACATCTGCATTTATGGTAAGTGTACACAACTGTACTTTCTGGGATTTGTGAGATGAGAAGCCACTTAATGGAAACCTCTAATATCCTTGAATCTGGTCTACCCTTCTCTCCTCCTACTCCAAAGTAGTCTGTCACCACCAAATCCTTGGACTTTGCTTGGGAAGCACTGTTAAGGGGGATAGAAGTGCAAGGTATTTGGGACAACAAAGACTGGCACAGTCACATAAATACAGAAAATATATACATGCCCTTGTGATGCCCATACACTGGCCCAGTAATAAAGGAGCATCAGTCTTCACCACTAACATCAGTGAGGGACGTGCACATTGGGAGGATGGCAAGTACACACAGTCAAGTATTTCCCTGGAGAGCGCACAGAGGTTGCACGCAGTCTGGGGCTGGATGTTCATCGTGTTACACTGCTGCAGTCATTACACTTGGGTTATCCTGCCGTCAGGTGGTTCCCCAGTCGGCCTGAGTTCCAAAGTCTTGGTCCGGCGTCTGTTGCTGTCGCCTCCTCCCTGACATCAGTGCGACAGGGGTATATAAGATGCAGCCGATGCCATTTTCACCAGTCTTACTTGCTGCGCGGTGCCCGAAGCAAAAGCAGTTCACAAGTGCCGGTCGGCCGACTCCTGAGATTTTCATTCCGAATCCAGAACCAAAGTCTTCTGCAAAGCTAAGAACCCCGTTGGGGAAACATTTTCTTGCCTCAGACCGATGTCAGTAAAAGTTAATAACTGTATTTCTTGTGGGAAGCAAATACCTCATAAGGATTTCCACTCCTATTGTATTCCATGCCTAGGCCCAGACCACGATGTCACTGGTTGTCAGTTTTGTGCTAGGTTTAACAAACGCACTATTAAACGTCGGTTTGATTTTGCCCGACATTATTTTGGCAAATTCAATTACACTATGCCGTCGGAACTCCCGAAGACAGGATTACATAAAAAGCGCAAAGACAAGGACAGGCATCAGAGGCCCAGAACTGACGACAAGGCCTCTTTTAGGCCGGTCGCCGGTTCTCCGGTTTTCAGCAAGGCGCCTATGCAGCCCCTGATGACCGCTTCCACAGAACCACAGACCGCATCCGACTCCCACGTGGAGCTGGCTGGGCCTTCGGATGCTCTGTTTTCAGCCTACCAAAACTAACCCTTCTGAGGGAACCGAAGTAGCTGAGCAATCCACAGCCTCAGAGGGTGTCTTCAGGCCTACCCAGTTGACCATTAAACCCTCTGCTAAGTCTAAGGCCCCCTTAAAAACAAAGAAACAGATACAGCATTCTCCAGGACAGGCTTCCATGCCTAAGAAACAAATGCTCAAAATGGCCGAAGACCTAATCACCCTGATCAGGGGGTCCCATCCCCCTCCTGATAAAAGGCCCAGACAGGATGCAGACTATGAATCTTCCGACTAGGTGTCCATTTCTTCAGATTCATCCTCAGACTTAGGATATTCCTTACCCCCTTATGAGGATTATTATGCTGAGGAATCAATTCCATCAGCCTCTCCACCTGAGGACTACTCCTTTGGGGAGACCTTACATACCATGAGGGAGCATTTCCATTGGGAAGGCCAGGATTACTCGGAATCCAAGAAAAGGCTCAGAGACTTCCTTTTATTGCCTCAACACAGACCCCTTGCTATTCCGCCAGTGTTGTATATTGTGGATGATGTCTACACTATATCCAGCTTAAACCCTGACTCCTTACCTCCAGCCCCAGTTAAACCCGATAGATATTGGAGTCCCTGACTCACAAATTTCTGTATAAAAGCCCTGTTGCTGACCCTGAAACTATTTCTCAGGGACCCAAAGGGATTAAGGCGTCATCAGCAAAAAAAACAGTTCCCCCTCACAGAGATTCCAGAGCATTAGACAGATGGGGAAAGAAAGTATATACATCTGCAGTCTTAGCAATGAGAGCCTTAAATTGCCAGTTTCACATGCTAAAATATCAGAAATTTTTGATGTCTCAGTTAAAACAAAAAAAATGTTTCCAGATTCAGATCCTCCTAATTTTAAAGAAATGCAGGATTTATTGCATGCAGCTGAACAAATGGGAAATCATACTTTGCAATGTGGTTTTGATTCTTTAGAGGCCTCCTGTAGAGCAGCAGTTACAGGCTCCGTCATTAGAAGGCATGCTTGGTTAAAAGAACATACGTTACCAGATCATGTTAAAGCAAAATTGTTGGATGCACTTTTACAGCAGGATGTGTTATTTGGAGTTAAGGCAGAAGAGGTATTAAAGAAAATGCAGGATAAGGCAAAATCTATGCAAATGGTAAAGGATTTCTTACAGGTTCAGCCACCAAGATTTAGAAATTGGCCAACAAAGAATTGGTCCTTTCTGGTTACAGACAGACCTCAAATGGGCAGATACAGACATCCGAGAGCTAGAGGTCAACCACAAGGTCCTTACAGGCCTCGACAATGGGGTGCACCAGGCCAGAAAGAAGGGGAAGACAGGCCCTAACCATATAAAAAGCAGCCTCAATGACTTCCCATTACAGCTGCCAAACAACTCTCTCTTGACAGCCCCCTTGGGAGGAAAACTAGCACTTTTCTATCACAATTGGCATTGGATCACCAAAGACAAATGGGGTCTCAACATTGTATCTCAAGGTTACAGATTCCACTTTCACACTCTGCCAAGGTTAAAAGGAATGCCAAATCTGCCACCAAATCAATGGTCAGAGGCTCAAAAACAAATTACAGCACTCATGGAAATGAGAGCTATTCAAGAGGTACCACCACAAGAGCAAGGACAAGGATTTTATTCAAGACTCTTTCTGGTTCCCAGAAAGGACAAAGCCTGGAGGCCCATTCTGGATCTTTCTTCTCTAAACACTTACCTGGAAGTTCCGAAATTCAAAATGTTGACACTACAGCAGCAGCTTCCCACGCTGGGCAAGAAAGCTTGGCTCGTGACCTTGGACCTCAAAGAGGCATACCTGCATGTCCCTATCAGACAAAACTGCAGAAGATACCTCGGATTCATAGCAGGTTCAATGCACTATCTATTCTCTGCACTGCCCTTTGGCTTATCTACTGCGCCCAGGGTCTTTACAAAGTGCCTGGCACCAGTAATTGCATTTTGCAGACCGAAAGAAATTCAAATTTATCCGTACCTGGACGACTGCCTGATTCAAGCAGAGAGCAACGACATTCTTCTAGAGCATCTGGCATTTGTAAAACAGTTAAGTTGCCTGGGGTACGCAGTAAACGAAAAGAAATCAAAACTAGTGCCCCTCACAAGAGATAATATTCCTGGGTGCCAGCTTGAACACACCGGCCCAGATGGCTTATCTCGCGCCAGGCAAGCAAGGACAACTAACTCAATACTTTCAATTGATGGCAACAAAAACCCAACTCCCTGCAAGAAAAATTCTGCAGGCCTTGGGTTACATGGCATCTTGCATACTACTAATTCCATATGCCAGACTGCATATGAGGAAACTACAGTGGTACCTAAAGAGTGTATGGTCTCAACACTGTCAAAGTTTGGAAACAGTTATACCACTAATTCCTTGCCTTCAACAGGAGTTTTGATGGTGGGCTCAAGCTTGTCACCTCAACAAGGGACAGCCTTTTACTCAACCTACAGCCAGGCAAACACTGACAACAGATGCATCGGATTACGCCTGGGGAGCACACATGGCAGGAAAATGTATTCAGGGCAAGTGGCCTGCAGAACAAAGGCATCTTCACATCAATCAAAAAGAGATGTTAGCTGTACAGAATGCCCTTATAGCTTTCAAGGACCTGCTGCATCCAGGACAGCACCACAGTTATGTGGTACATAAACAAGCAAGGGGGGACTCCCTCCTACCCGCTTTGCAGACCAGCCATGACCTTATGGAACACAGCTCTAAACTATCAAGTTCATCTGCAAGCACAATTCCTGCCAGGAGAGGAAAACACACTAGCAGACGACTTAAGCAGAAACATTATGGATCCCCACGAATGGGAATTGAATCCACAAATATTCAGAATGATAACAAAAATGGTGGAGCCCGGACATAGATCGGTTTGCATCCCCAATGAACTGCAAGCTACACAAATTCTGCACAAGGAGTTACCATCCACAAGCATGGAAAGTGGATGCCCTCTCATTCAGCTGGAAAAACCTACAAGTATATGCTTTCCCTCCACTACCTCTCCTTCCAAAGGTTCTCATAAAAGCCTGGCAAGAAAAGCCAAAGATGATCTCGATTGCTCCAGACTGGCCACGCCAGCACTGGTACTCAATCTTAAAGAATTTAGCACAAGAACCACCCTGGATATTGCCTCAAATCCCACATCTGCTGACTCAGCACAACAATCAGATACTTCACAGTCAGCTAAAGACCTTAAACCTAGCTGCATGGAAAATTCATTAGTCAAGCAAGCAATGCCTCTCTCCAAAGCTGTTATGGATCTCATTTTGGAGGCCAGAAAGCCTAGTACCAGGAAAGCCTATTCGGATAAATGGAAGAGATTCTGTGCCTGGAACCAGGCTCACAGCCTTGACCCTCTTGTCCCAAACATTCCTCAGATTCTACAATATTTAACTGAGATGCTGGACAAAGGCCTCTTTTTCATCCATCAAGATCCACGCCACTGCCATCTCTGCTCATTACAACACGGATCCTCCAATTTTCTCTAATCTGTTGCTAAAACAGTACCTCAGAGGGGCTAAAAACATAAGACTGCCCCGTAGAGCACCTACTCCAACTTGGGACCTCAACTTTGTTTTGGAAAAATTAACTTTACCTCCCTTTGAGCCAGCGAACACAGCAGAATTAAAATATATTTCTTGGAAAACTGCTCTGCTCCTGGCAGTAACATCAGCTCGAAGAGTTTCAGAATTACAGGCTCTAATGGCAGTGGAACCTTTCCTCATTTTCCACCAGGACAGGGTGTCCTTAAGAACTAACCCTACTTTTATGCCAAAGGTGGTTTCAAGTGTGACTCTAAACCAAACTATTCACTTGCCAACTTTTTATCCAAAACCACAGAATAAAAGGGAGAAACTACTGCATTCTTTGGACATTCACAGGCAGTTATACTTCTACTTGGATAAAACCAAAGCTTTCAGAAAATCTGAGCAATTACTGGTAGCGTATGCTGCAGGAGCACAGGGAAAAGCCATTTCAAAACAGACCATTTCAAAATGGATAGGACATTGTATACGATGTTCTTCGTCTCGCATTGCTGCAGTCATAACCTGTGGGTAGTCCGCTGTCCTCGGTCGGCCCGAATACCAAAGAGTTAGGCTGGCGTCGGTCATGGGCACCCGGAGCTGACGTCAGTACGTAGTAGTACTTAAGCGCATGACCGACGCCATATCCTCAGTCTTTCTTGCCGCGTGGTCCGAAGCAGAAGCAGTGTTTGCAAGTGCCGTTCGGCGTTCTGAAATTTTCACTTTTCGAGTTTCAGACCGAAGACCCGTTGGGGAAAATTTTTGTCTTTTCTTGCCTCAGTTAATCCGGATGTCAGAAAAAGTTAATAATTGTATTTCTTGTGGGAAACAGATACCTCATAGGGACTATCATTCTCTCTGTATTCCTTGCTTAGGGCCTGAACACGACGTAGTCGGGTGTCGCTTTTGCGCTAGATTTAATAAGCGCACCATTAAACGCAGATTAGACTGTGCTAGGCTTGTTTTCGGTAAGCGGTGTAACTACAACATGCCGTCGGATCCTCCGCCCGCTACCGTGAAAAAGCGAAAAGATAAATCCTTAAGGTGTAAACCGGAGGAGTCGTCCATTGCGGACGCCAGTTCTATGGAATCTACGGTTGAATCTGTGGATCCAGCCGAAGTCTCGGCTGAATCCCAGGGGGAACTTTTACTTTTGCAGGAGTTGGCCTCTCAGGAGTTAGGTCAGGCCGAGGGTGCTTCTCAAGTTACTGTGGTTCCTTCCTTACAAAAGGTTATTAGGCCTCCTACTTCAGTCACTATTCTGATTCGGATGCAGAGGATACCTGTCCTTCTGCTTCACCTCCAGAGGAATTTTCCTTTTCTGAAACCTTGCATTCCATGAGGGAGCATTTCAAGTGGGAAGGTCAGGATTTTTCAGATTCTCGTAAGAGGCTTAGGGAATTTTTGTTTTTGCCACAACATAGACCTTTGGCTATTCCCCCTGTTTTAGATGTTGTTCAGGATGTTTTTTCTGAAGGTTCCCTTAATCCTGATTCTTTACCCCCTGCCCCTGTCAAGCCAGACTGGTATTACAGAGTTCCAGAGGCACATAAATATTTGTATAAGAGCCCTAGAGCTGACCCGGAAACTATTATTCAAGGGCCTAAGGGTGTCAGGGCTTCTGTGGTTAAGAATCCAGTTCCTTTGGATAAAGATTCTAGAGCGTTGGATAGGTGGGGTAAAAAAGTGTACACCTCTTCTACGTTAGCTATGAGGGCTTTAAATTGCCAATTCTATATGCTGAAGTATCAGAACTTTCTGTTAGGTCAATTAAAATCTAAGGTAGATGCTTTATCTGAGGGTATAGAGTGTAAGGAATTGCAGGACTTGGTTCATGCTTCAGATCAAGTTGGTAAACATGCCTTGCAGTGTGGCTTTGATGCCCTTCAGGCTTCTTCCAGGGTAGCTGCTACTGGTTCAGTTATTCGTAGACATGCCTGGCTTAGGGATCAAAATTTGTCCGAGCATGTTAAGGCTCGGATTTTGGATGCTCCCCTTCAATCTGGAGTTCTTTTTGGTTCCCCTGTGGAGTCAGTTTTGAAGAAGATGGAAGACAAAGCTAAGTCTATGCAGACAGTTAAGGAATTTTTGCAAGTACAGCCCCCTAAGTTTAGCAGGAATTGGCCTGCAAGAGGATGGTCTTACCCTTCTTCAGATTTTCAGTCTAAGGGCAGGTCTAGACGTGGTAGGGGCAGGGCTCATGCTCAGGGTTCTTTCAGACCTAGGACTTGGAGTTCTCCTGCACAATCTTCTGGTGAGGGCAGGGGTCAGCCTTTTCGTAAACAGACCCAATGACCTGTATCTCCAGCTGCCGGATCCTTCCTTTCTGGCAGCTCCTCTAGGAGTAAAGTTGGCACTTTTCAAACAAAATTGGCACTTGGTCACCCAGGACAAATGGGTGTTGGACATAATAATTCAAGGCTACAAGTTTTATTTTCACACTTTTCCCCCTTTCAAAGGCATGCCAGATGTACCTCCTCAGCAAAGGCTGGAGGCTCAAGAACAAATTTCTTTGCTTTTACAGATGGGGGCTATCCAGGTGGTACCTCCGTCAGAAGAAGGCCTAGGGTTTTATTCTCGTCTTTTCCTAGTGCCAAAGAAAGGAAACACTTGGAGGCCAATTCTGGATTTGTCCATTCTCAATACGTACCTAGACATTCCAAAGTTCAAGATGTTAACATTACAGCAACTTCTGCCTCTGCTAGGCAAAGATCACTGGATGGTAACTCTGGATCTCAGAGGCCTATCTTCACATTCCTATCAGGCCCAGCTGCAGGAGATTCCTGCGTTTTCGGGCTGGCACTTCTCATTATCAGTTCTCTGCATTGCCCTTTGGTTTATCTACTGCGCCCAGGGTGTTCACAAAGGTTCTGGCTCCTGTAATAGCTTTCTTAAGACTGAGGCGAATACAAATTTATCCTTATCTGGACGATTGCCTGATTCTTGCTCAGGACAAAGACAAGTTACTTCAGCTACAGTATGTAATGGCAGTTTTAAGGTGCCTAGGGTATTCTGTGAACGAAACAAAGTCCAGTCTAGTACCCTCTCAGGACATGTGCTTTCTGGGTGTGAGACTGAATACAGCCTCTCAGATGGCTTTTCTGACCCCGGACAAACTAAGAACTCTTCATCTATACTTCCAGCAATTATCAGTACTGTCCAGGCTGACTGCAAGGACAGTCCTTCAAGCCTTGGGGTTTATGGCATCTTGCATTCTGGTACTTCCCAATGCCAAACTGCATATGCGGAAGCTACAATGGTATCTCAAAAGTGTATGGACTCAACACTGCCACGATTTGGACACTGTCATTCCGATAATACCTTGCATCCAGAAGGAATTCTTGTGGTGGGCACAGGAATGCCACCTAAACAAGGGACTCTCTGTGACCCGACCAGAGGCGAGTCAGATCTTAACTACGGATGCCTCAGACCTGGCTTGGGGAGCACACTTCAATGGGAAATGGATTCAAGACACATGGCCTCCCAAACTACAGCATTTGCATATCAACATGAAGGAGATGTTAGCAGTCCAGTTTGCCCTGATGGCTTTCAAGGGCCTACTTCAACCAGGACAGGTGTTGATACAAACAGACAACACCACAGTCATGTGGTACATCAACAAGCAGGGGGGACCCATTCTTATCCTCTTTGCAGACAAGCTATGATATTGTGGGAGACTGCTCTGGGTTTGCACATCACTCTTCAAGCACGGTTTCTGCCAGGAGCACAGAACTCCCTAGCAGATGTATTGAGCAGACAAATTGTGGATCCCCACAAGTGGAAATTGGATCCTCAGGTATTTCATCAGTTGACAGTGGCTTGGGGAACTCCAGACATAGATCTGTTCGCTTCTCCTCTAAATTTCCAACTACCAAAATTTTGCACAAAAATGTTTCACCCAAAAGCTTGGAAAGTGGATGCTCTATCTTTCAGTTGGAACAACCTTCACGTCTATGCTTTTCCTCCTCTGCCTCTCATTACCAAGGTTCTCTTGAAGGTCAGGAGGGACAAGCCTTGCATGATTTTAATAGCACCAGATTGGCCACGACAGCACTGGTATCCTCTGCTGAGGAGTTTAATTCAGGAGCCTCCTTGGCCTTTGCCACAGCTTCCTCACTTGTTGTCCCAGTCAAGCAGTCATTTGCTCAATGTCAGGGTGCAGTCCCTGCATCTAACGGCCTGGCGTATTCTGTTTTAGAGCCTGTGGGTTCTCAGCTTCCTCAACAGGTTTTAGATGTCATTTTGGAAGCTAGGAGGCCCAGCACTAGAAAAGTTTATGCTGATAAATGGAAGAGATTTTTTCTTTGGAGCACAACAAAGGGCTTTGATGTCTCTGTACCTAATTTGAGTTTTACACTACAGTACCTTACTGAGTTACTAGACAAGGGTTTGTTTTTTTCCTCTGTGAAAGTTCATGCTGCAGCCATTTCTGCTCACTATGATTGTGACCCTCCTTTATTTTCTCACCCTTTGTTTAAGCAATTTCTTAGAGGGGCAAAAAATATAAGACCCCCACGTAGAGCTCCTACTCCTTCCTGGGATCTCAATTTTGTGTTGGAGAAGCTTACTTTGCCTCCTTTTGAACCTGAAGCTACGTCTGACTTGAAGTTTTTGTCCTGGAAGACTGCCTTTTTGTTGGCCATTACTTCTGCTAGAAGGGTATCTGAATTGCAGGCTCTCATGGCAGTTGAACCTTTTCTAATATTCCATAAGGATAGAGTTTCTTTACGTACTAACCCTACTTTCATGCCAAAAGTGATTTCTAATGTGGCCTTGAACCAGTCTATTCATTTGCCTACTTTTTATGCTGATCCCCAAAATAAGGGGGAAAAAATCTTGCATTCTTTGGATATACACAGGCAGTTACATTATTATTTGAGCAGAACTAAGGAGTTCAGACAGACTCAACAGTTATTTGTTTCTTTTGCTTTGGGTTCACAAGGGAAAGCTGTTTCTAAACAGTCTATAAAGTAGATTGGTAATTGTATTGCTTTTTGTTATTCGCATCATGGGAAGGATGTTCCTGCTGGGATTAGACCTCATTCCACTAGGGCTACTGCCACTTCTACTGCTTTTTTGAGGGGTGTAGCTACTAAGGATATTTTGGAAGCAGCTACTTGGAGTTCAGTTCATACTTTTACTAAACATTACCATCTCCCTCTTTTCTCCAAGTCCAGGGCTGGGTTTGCCACTGCAGTCTTACAGGGCATGTTAGCAGCCCCTAATGCTTTTTAGTTTGCCAGCCTCCCTTTTCCTTTGCTTTGGGATTCTACCCACGGGTTATGACTGCAGCAATGTGAGACGAAGAACATAGTACAGTTTTGTACCTACCATAAATGTAGATGTTCGAGGATCCACATTGCTGCAGTCCTATTTTCCCTCCCTCCTTCCCCTCTTTGGTTTGGGGGTGTGGTTGTTGTTTGTTATTGTTTCTTGGGGATAATTATTATTTTCTCCCTTTGTGGCTCTGGCCTTTTCCTTTGAAGGCCTTCTGACATCTGGGGCAAGAAAGACTGAGGATATGGCGTCGGTCATGCGCTTAAGTACTACTACGTACTGACGTCAGCTCCGGGCGCCCATGACCGACGCCAGCCTAACTCTTTGGTATTCGGGCCGACCGAGGACAGCGGACTACCCACAGGTTATGACTGCAGCAATGTGGATCCTCGAACATCTACATTTATGGTAGGTACAAAACTGTACTTTTCTGCTACACACACCATGGGAAACCTATACCTAGCAGCATTAGATCTCACTCCAACAGGGCAACAGCCACTTCAACTGCCTACCTCAGAGGAGTGCCTACCAAGGACATTTTGGAAGCAGCAGCATGGAGATGTCCTTCAAGAATGCAACTGCAGTCATAACATGTGGGTTGTCCTGCCTCAGGCAGCCCTCGGTCGGCCGGATTCCAAAGTCTGGGTCCGACGTCGGCTGATGTCGCATTTCTCTCCGTCAGAGCAGCTGGAGTACATAAGCATCAGCCGACGCCATTTTCTTCAGTCTTTCTTGCCGCGCGGTGCCCGAAGCAGATCGCAAGTGCCGGTCGGTCAGCTCCTGTATTCTACGATACCGAAGTCATCAAAAAAGCTAAGTACCCTGTTGGGGACCTTTTCTTGCCTCAGCAGATGTCAGAAATTACTGAAAAAGTTAACAATGGTCTTTCTTGTGGTAAACAAATATCTCATAAGGATTTCCACTCTTACTGTCTCCCTTGCCTGGGCCCAGACCACGACGTCTCGGCCTGTGTAGCCTGTGCTCGCTTCAACAAGCGCACTCTCAGGCGCCGGGCGGAGTTCGCTGAAGATTTTTTCGGCGATAGTTTTGCTTACACCATGCCGTCGGATCTCCCGACATCGCAAACTCCCAAAAAACGAAAAGACCGGGACCGACATCCTCGGCCCGCGTCTACTACCGACTCCACGCCAAAACCTAGCGCGAGTGCTCCGGTTCCCTCTGAGACGGTCTCTCCACCGCTCCGAACCGAAGACACCGCATTACCAACGACTCCGATTCCAGACATTACTCCGCCAGTTATGGATTTTCCTCCGGATACCGAAACCGAGGAAAGGCCCGAGACCATTGCTGTAGACAAGGTCACTCCTGCACGTGGAGCTGCCAGGCCCCCTATGGCCATGTCCATTAAGGCCTACTCTAGGGCTAAGGCAGCCAGCAAAACAAAGCATATTACTTCTAAATCCTTACCTCAGCCTACTCCAGAGGCACAAATTATGTCCATGGCTGCTGATTTAATTTCCATGATTAGAGGTTCACAGGCCCATCCTGAGAGAGGATCCCAGCCCCCTCCTGATAAAAGGCCCCGGGTTGAACCCTCTGACCCTACTCCTTCAGATGAAGATTCTGAGGGCTCTGTCCACTCTGATAGCCAGGAAGAGCTCTTTCAGACCTATGAGGACTCGGATGCAGAAGATTCCATCCCCTCTGCCTCCCCTCCTGAGGATATTTCTTTTGGGGAAGTTCTGCACACCATGAGGGAACATTTCAAGTGGCAAGGTCAGGAATATTCTGATTCTAGGAAACAGACTTTCCTTAAGAAGCCCCAGCACAGGCCCTTAGCTATTCCTCCTGTACTTGATGTTCTGGGTGGTTTGTATTCTGGCTCTAGTGCTACCCTGACTCTCTTCCTCCTGCTCCAGCCAAGCCAGACAGGTATTACAGGGTCCCAGAAACTCATTCCCATTTATTCAGGGCCCATACTGCGGATTTGGAAACTATTTCCCAGGGGCCTAAAGGAGTTTCAGCCTCCACCTCAAAAAATCCTTTGCCCTCAAACAGGGAAGCTAGGTCATTAGAGAGATGGGGCAAAAAGGTTTACACATCCACTACCTTATCTATGAGGGCTTTAAATTGCCTTTTTCATATGTTACAATATCAGGATTATCTGTTAGAAGATTTACAAAAAACATTAGCCACTCCTGATCCTTTAGACAGGAAGACTTTGCAGGAAGCTGTACATAACACTCGGCAAGTAAGCAATCACTTCCTGCAGTGTGGATATGATGCACTGGAAGCTTCATGTAGGGCAGCTATGACAGGGGCAGTCATTCGTAGACATGCTTGGTTAAAAGATCAACCTCTACCAGATCATGTAAAAGCAAAACTTCTGGATGCACCTTTGGAAAAGAACAAGCTTTTTGGTGCAAATGCTAAGGATGTGTTAAAGACCATCAAGAAAAAGCAAAATCAGTTCAGACAGTGAAAGATTTCCTCCAGGTTCAACCCCAGATTCAGTAGGAATTGGCCTTCAAAAACTGGTCCTTTCCTAATCCAGAAAAGTTTCAAAGGGGTAAGAACAGGCGTGGCTGAGGAAGAGGCCAATACAGAGGCCCTTACAGGGGCGACAATGGCAGCCAGGAAACCAAAGAAGTGACGCAGGGGTTTCACCTGCCCCACAACCACAATCTCAATGACTTTCCTCTACTACCGCCTACCAGGGAACAACTAGAAGCTCCCTTGGGCGGGAAGTTATCTCTGTTTGCAGAAAACTGGCACAGACTGACAAAGGACAAATGGATTTTGGACATTATAGACCGAGGGTACAGGTTTCATTTTCATACCTTACCAAGAAAACAAGGCATGCCAAGCCTACCACAAAATCAGAGGGCAGAGGCTATCAAGCAAATCACTCTGCTGACTCGGATGAAAGCAATAGAAAGAGATCCACAGCAAGAAGACCAGGGGTTTTACGCAAGACTGTTCCTTGTTCCAAGAAAAGAATCTCAATGGAGACCAATACTGGACTTGTCCGCATTAAACACCTTTCTCATAGTACCGAAGTTCAAAATGCTGACTCTACAGCAACTCCTTCCCATGCTGGGCAAGGGGTCGTGGCTGATTACTCTGGACCTCAAGGAGGCATACCTGCATGTCCCTATCAGACACAGCTGCAGACGATACCTCAGATTTCTTGCAGGGCCAGAGCATTATCAATTCTCAGCATTGCCATTTGGCTTATCTACTGCGCCCAGAGTATTCACAAAATGCCTGGCTTCAGTAATTGCTCATTGCAGGCTCCAGGGGATACAAATTTACCCGTACCTGGACGACTGCCTCATACAAGCGGACGACAAATTGATGTCGACAAAAAAACCTGGATTATGTCAAATGATTACTTCAAGCTCTGGGATACACAGTCAACTTCCAAAAGTCAAGACTGCAGCCATCCCAGCAAATAATCTTCTTAGGAGCCAAACTAGACACTGCCTCTCAGATGGCTTACCTGACAGAAGACAAGCAAGAGAAGTTAACTCATTATTTCAAAAGTTTAGCAAAACTCACCCAGATGACTGCAAGGAGATTCCTACAGGCCCTGGGTTACATGGCATCCTGCATTCTCCTGGTTCCATTAGCAAGACTACACATGAGAAAGCTTCAATGGTACCTAAAAAGCATTTGGTCTCAACACAGCAACAACTTGGAGACAATCATACCACTCATTCCATGCCTACAAAAGGAATTCCTATGGTGGGCCTCGGTGAGCCAGGCAAACACAGGTATGTCATTCAAAAAACCACAGATAAACACAGACCATGACTACAGACACCTCAGACCTTGGATGGGGGGCGCACATGGAAGGCAGGTGTATACAAGGACAATGGTCTCCAAAGGAAACACATCTGCATATAAACCAAAAGGAAATGCTGGCAGTAATGCATGCCATCGAGGCCTTTCAACACCAACTCCAGCAAGGCCATTTACTGATACGGACAGACAACACCACTGCGATGTGGTACATAAACAAGCAAGGGGGCACCCACTCTTACCCCCTTTGCAGACTGACAATGCAGCTTTGGGAGAAATCACTGAGCCTAAACATCCAGTTACAATCCCAGTTTGTTCCAGGAAAAGACAATGTGTTGGCGGACAGCCTAAGCAGGAATTTCACAGATCCACACGAGTGGAGGTTACATCCGAAGGCCTTCAGACAACTCACTTCGTCATGGGGCAAGCCAGAAGTGGACCTATTTGCCTCTCACCTCAACCATCTTCTACCAAAATTCTGCACAAGGACATACCATCCAAAAGCTTGGAAAATAGATGCCCTCTCATTCAACTGGAACTCCCTAGCAATCTATGCATTCCCACCTCTGCCACTGATGACCTCAGTATTACTAAAGATCAAAGCAGAGAAACCCAAGGGAATCATAATAGCTCCGGATTGGCCAAGACAACACTGGTACCCACTACTACGGAGCATATGTCACACCAGGAGGTGGGCCCTTCCTCAGTGGCCTCTACTTTTGACTCAACACAATTTCGAAACACTGCATCCAAATCTTCAGACACTGCAGCCAACAGCCTGGGAGATCCCATAAATAAATTCAGCTTATCTCTCTCCAAGGAAGTTCAGCGGATACTAACAGAGGCTCGAAGACCATCCACCAGAAAGGTTTACTTAGCAAAGTGGAAAAGATTCAGCAACTGGAATACCAGCAAGGGGCATGATGCATCATTGTTGAACATCCCACTCATCTTGGAATATTTGGCAGATATGTTAAATAACGGCCTCTCATATTCTTCCATAAAGATACATGCATCTGCTATTTCAGCTAGATACAACAATGATCCTCCTGTTTTTTCTCACCCTTTACTAAGGCAATTCCTCAGGGGAATCAAGAACATTAAGCCACCAAGAAAGGCCCCAGTGCCAGCCTGGGACCTCAATTTTATCCTAGAAAAACTGACTCTACCTCCATTTGAGCCAGCAGCTTCAGTTGACTTGCAATTTCTCTCATGGAAGACAGCTTTCCTGTTGGCAATTACCTCAGCAAGAAGGGTTTCGGAGTTACAGGCCCTAATGGCAATACCACCCTTTATTATTTTCCACAGAGACAGGGTTTCATTAAGGACCAACCCTACTTTTATGCCAAAGGTGGTATCTAGGGTTTCTTTAAATCAAGCCATTCATCTGCCTGCCTTCTTCCCCAATCCTGAGAATAAGGGGGAACGACTGTTGCATACCTTGGACATTCACAGACAACTTTGATACTACCTGGACAGAACCAAGGCCAGTAGGAAGTCTGAACAACGTTTTGTAGCTTACGCCCCTGCAGTCCAAGGAAAAGCAATTTCAAAACAGACTATTTCTAAATGGATTGGACATTGCATCAGATTCTGTTATTCCTTTCATGGAAAGACTGTTCCAGCCAATGTCAGACCACATTCCACTAGAGCTACAGCCACCTCTACAGCATTCTTAAGAGGGGTGCCTACCAAGGACATTCTAGAAGCTGCTACATGGAGCTCCGTGCATACATTCTCCAAACACTACAATCTCCCTCTATACTCCAGATCCAGAGCAGGCTTTGCTTCGGCAGTCCTGCAGGGTTTGATTGCCACACCATCTTTTTCCTAGAGCATTCCTCCTGCAGGGTTTGATTGCCACACCATCTTTTTCCTAGAGCATTCCTCCTCCCCCAGCTAAGCTATGGTATTCTACCCACATGTTATGACTGCAGTTGCATTCTTGAAGGACATAGTACAGTTTTGTACCTACCATAAATGTAGATGTCCGATAGACATGCAACTGCAGTCGGATTTTCCCTCCCTCCATACCCCTGTATGCCTAGGGTCCACTCCTATCCCTGATGTCCTTCAAGGATGCATCTGCAGTCTTTACAAATGGGTTGTCCTGTCGTCAGGCAGCCCTTCGGTCGGCCGGATTCCAAAGTCTGGGTCTGGCTTCGGCTGGTGTCGCACTTCACCCGACGTCATTGCGGCAGTTTTTTGGGTATAAAGGCATCAGCCGACACCATTTTCCTCAGTCTTTCTTGCCGTGTGGCGCCCGAAGCAGAAGCTGTTGGCAAGTGCCGGTCGGTCAGATCCAGAGATTACTACTATCGAATATTACTTCGAAGACTTCTATAAAGCTAAGTACCCCGTTGGGGACTCTTTCTTGCCTCAGCCGATGTCAGAGAAAGTGAATAACTGTTTATCTTGTGGGAAACAAATACCTCATAAAGATTTCCACTCCTATTGCATACATTGTTTAGGCCCAGACCACGACGTAGTAGCTTGTCTAGCCTGTGCTTCTTTTAACCGACGGACGCTTAGACGTCGGTCGGAGTTTGCTGAACAGATTTTCGGCTCCGATTTTGCCTATATTATGCCGTCGGATCCTCCCTACGCAAGTTACCAAAAAACGCAAAGAAAAGGACCGACACTCGCGGTCCGCGGTTTCGGCCGAAACCGCGGTTAAGCAAACCACGAGTGTCTTGGTTTCGGCCGAAACCGAGCAAGCGGTTCTTTCTTCAGCCGAGATCATGCCTTCTACCGAGGCCTCTTCTAACCTGGTAGAAACGGCTTCTGAAATCCAACCTTCTGTTGCGGTTTCACAGGATTTATCAGACACCATTCCCCTGGATATTTCAACCCCTGCACGTGGAGCTGCTAGGCCTCCTGCAGCTATGTCTATTAAGGCCTTTGCCAGGGCTAAAGCAGTCAAAGCATCAAAACCTGTGCCTGCCAAGCCCCCCTCTCACAGGCCCAGCACCAGCTCCCATATGCTTTCTTTGGCTGAGGATCTCATCTCTTTAATTCGTGGAGCCCAGCCTCATCCAGACAGGTCCTCTCTCCCTCCTCCAGAAAAGAGGCCTAGAGCAGAGCCCCCTGAGCCAGTATCCACAGATGAAATGACTCAGAACATACAGACCCTCCTGAGGCTTCTTATTCTCCTTACGAAGACTCTGATGCTGAAGAGTCCATCCCTTCAGCCTCTCCTCCTCAGGAATTTTCCTTTGGGGAAACCTTGCATGCTATGAGGGAACAATTTCAGTGGCAGGGCCAAGATTTCTCAGACTCCAGAAAAAGGCTTAGGACCTTTCTACATTTGCCACAGCATAGGCCTTTAGCTATACCTCCAGTTATTTCTGTTGTTGATGATGCATTTAATGATGCTTGCACTGCTCCTGATTCATTACCTCCGGCTCCTGCTAAGCCCGATAGGTTCTACAGGGTCCCGGACACTCATCACCATTTATATAAGGCTCCTTTTGCAGATCCAGAGACTATCTCCCAGGGTCCTAAAGCTGTAGCAGCTACTTCTACTAAAACCCTCCCCTCTGAAAGGGAATCCAGGTCCTTAGAGATGGGGTAAAAAGTTTACACCTCTGCTACTTTGTCAGCTAGAGCTTTGAACTGCCAATTTCATATGATTCAATATCAAGAGTTTATGCTTGACCAGTTGACTAAAAAGCTGTCCTCTGAAGAATCTTTAGATAAAAGTATGTTCAAGAAATGGTACATAACATACAGCAGGTTAGTAACCATTCTTTAAAATGTGGCTATGATGCACTGGAGGCTTCCTTTAGATCAGCCATGACTGGCACAGTTATCAGGAGGCATGCATGGTTGAAAGAACAGGCATTACCAGACCATGTCAAATCTAAGCTTTTGGATGCACCTATGGACAAGGTCAATTTATTTGGTTCCCCTGCACAGCAGGTACTAAAGATGGAAGAGAAGGCAAAATCTGTACAAACAGTGAAAGATTTCTTACAAGTTCAACCTCCAAGGTTTAACAGGAACTGGCCCTCCAAGAATTGGTCCTTTCCGGACTCATCTAAGGCACAAAGAGGCAGGAATAGGCACTCTAGAGGCAGAAACCAATCCAGGGGTGCCTACAGGGGACGCCAGTGGCAAGGTAACAACCAGCGAGGCACGGATACAGCCACCACCACTACAACAACTCAATCACAGTGACTTGGCGGTGGCACCGCCTACCAGGGAACAACTAGAAGCACCCTTAGGCGGAATGCTAACCTTATTTTCAAAAAGCTGGCATTGCATTACAAGAGAAAAATGGATTTTGCAAACTATAGACCAAGGTTACAGGTTCCATTTCCATACTCTACCAGGAAAGAGAGGAATGCCAAACCTACCACCTACTCAAAGGACAGAAGCTCTAAAGCAAATATCTCAATTATTAAGAATGAGAGCTGTGGAAAAGGTACCATCTATGGAGCAAGGAAAGGGATTTTACTCAAGACTCTTCCTGGTACCAAGAAAAGAAAACAAATGGAGGCCTATTCTAGACCTGTCCGCTTTAAACACATTCCTCATTGTTCCAAAATTCAAAATGCTGACCCTACAGCAGCTTCTTCCCATGCTGGGCAAGGAGTCTTGGCTGGTAACTCTAGATCTCAAGGAGGCATATCTGCACGTCCCCATAAGACCAATTTGCAGAGGATACCTCAGATTTCTTGCAGGATCAGAGCATTATCAATTCTCAGCATTGCCCTTTGGCTTATCTACTGCGCCCAGAGTGTTCACGAAATGCCTGCCATCAGTAATCGCTCATTGCAGACTTCAGGGGATTCAAATCTATCCCTACCTGGATGACTGCCTGATACAAGCGGACAACAAAATCAAACTAACAGAAGACTTACAAAGAGTCATTTACCTGCTGCAAGCCCTGGGATATACAGTCAATACAAAAAAGTCAAGGCTGATTCCATCCCAAAGAATAACCTTTCTGGGTGCAGAACTGGACACATCAAAACAAATGGCATTTCTAACTGCAGAAAAGAAAGAGCAACTTCCTCTCTACTTCTTGGCATTAACAAAGCAGAACCATCTAACTGCAAGAAAAGTGCTGCAAGCTCTAGGCTTCATGGCATCCTGTATAATACTGGTCCCTCATGCCAGGCTGCATATGAGAAAGCTACAGTGGTACCCAAAGAATTTGTGGTCCCAGCACAAGCACAGCCTAGAAACCAAAATTCCAATGATCCCATGCCTGAAGCAAGAGTTCCTATGGTGGGCTCAGGCCTGCCAATCAAACACAGGATTGCCCTTCTGCAAAAGTCAACCAAGACAAACCATCACGACAGATGCCTCAGACCTCGGTTGGGGGGCACACATGCTGGGCAAGTGCATTCAAGGCCTATGGACTCAAGACCAGCTGCACCTGCACATAAATCTAAAGGAAATGAGGGCAGTAAAATTGGCAATCCAGGCATTCAGACCTTTTCTCCAAGAAGGTCAGTTGATAAGGACAGACAACACCACAGTTGTGGTACATCAACAAACAGGGAGGCACACACTCATATCCTCCATGCCGGCTGACACTGGACCTATGGGATGTGGCTCTGAGCTACAACATTCAGTTACAGGCAATTTATGTACCAGGGAAGGAAAACATTCTAGCAGACATATTAAGCAGAACTACAACAGATGCCCACGAATGGATGCTGCATCCGGACATCTTCAAAGCCATCATAAGAGAATGGGGATTACCACAAATAGACTTGTTTGCATCTCCACTCAATCACCAGCTAAGGAAATTCTGCACAAGGACGTACCACCCACTTGCTTGGAAGGTGGACTCCCTATCTTTCAGTTGGAAAAGCCTGATAGCATATGCATTCCCACCACTTCCTTTGATGCACAAGGTGCTTCTGAAGATCAAAGAGGAACGTCCGAGGATCATTCTGATAGCTCCAGACTGGCCAAGACAACATTGGTATCCATTGCTGAGGTGCATGTCCCGGGAACAAATATGGACACTGCAACTGATCCCATTACTGTTAACACAGAACAACTACAACATCCTGCATCCAAACCTGAAAACTCTGCAGCTAACTGCCTGGAACATTACATAACAGCAATTAACCCAAATTTATCCCAAAGGGTTAAAGACATAATCCTGGAGGCTCGTAGACCTTCAACAAGAAAGAATTATGCAGCAAAATGGAAAAGATATCTCATCTGGAGTACTGCAAAGGGGCAAGATGTGACACTGGTGAACATAGCCAACATCCTGGAGTACTTGGCGGAGCTCTTCCATACAGGCCTGTCCTAGTCTTCCATCAAGATACATGCATCAGCTATTTTAGCAGAATACAGCTTGGATCCTCCTGTCTTCTCGCATCCTCTGCTCAGACAGTTTCTGAGAGGAATTAAAAATGTAAAACCTCCCAGGAAACCTCCATTGCCAGCATGGAACTTGAATTTTGTGCTAGAAAAACTGACACTTCCCCCTTTCGAACCAGCAGCAACAGCATAATTACAATACTTATCCTGGAAGACTGCTTTCCTGCTGGCAATAACTTCAGCAAGAAGGGTCTCTGAACCACAGGCATTAATGGCAGTGCAACCCTTCCTGATCTTCCATCAAGATAGTGTCCATGAGAACAAATCCTACATTTATGCCTAAGGTGGTATCCAGAGTCTCTTTAAATCAGGCTATCCACCTTCCTACATTCTTCCCCAACCCACAGAACAGGGGAGAAAGGCTCTTAAATACCTTGGATGTGCATAGACAATTACGCTACTACCTGGACAGGACAAAAACCAATAGAAAAACTGACCAGCTTCTGGTAGCATATGCAACAGGAAAGGAAGGAAAACCAATTTCAAAACAGACAATCTCCAAATGGATAGGAAATTGCATTAGATTTTGTTACTCCTACCATGGAAAGAAAACTCCAGAGAACATCAGGCCTCACTCCACAAGGGCTACAGCCATTGCCACAGCTTTCTTACGAGGAGTGGCTACCAAGGACATTATAGAGGCGGCTACTTGGACCTCCGTGCATACATTTGCCAAGCATTATAATTTACCTCTATACTCTAGATCCCGTGCTGGTTTTGCCACTGCTGTTTTGCAAGGGATCCTAACTACACCATAATCTCTACTCATTTCCTCCTCCCCTAGTTTAGCTATGGTATTCTACCCATTTGTAAAGACTGCAGATGCATCCTTGAAGGACATAGTACAGTTTTGTACCTACCATAAATGTAGATGTCCGATAGGAATGCATCTGCAGTCAGGATTACCCACCCTCCTTCCCCTCTGAGGTACTCGTAGGGTATTTGCCAATCTTCAGCTAGCTTGGGGGGGAATCTATTATGGTGTATTTGTTTGTATATATGTACATACATGCTTATTTTGTGTGTTTGCTCTCTACTATTTGGAAACTTTGGCATTTATCCAAATTTAGCCATCCAAGAGGGCACCTGGCATCTGGGGCAAGAAACACTGAGGAAAATGGCGTCGGCTGATGCCTTTATACCCGAAAAACTGCCGCAGTGACGTCGGGTGAAGTGCGACACCAGCCGAAGCCAGACCCAGACTTTGGAATCCGGCCGACCGAAGGGCTGCCTGACGACAGGACAACCCATTTGTAAAGACTGCAGATGCATTCCTATCGGACATCTACATTTATGGTAGGTACAAAACTGTACTTTTCTCTTCGCTGGGGATATCTGTTATGGTGTATTTGTTCTATTGCTCATTTATTTGTTTGGAATCCTGTTTTTGTCTTCCAATTTGATTACAGCCTTCCTTGGAGGGCACCTGGCATCTGGGGCAAGAAACACTGAAGAAAATGGCGTCGGCTGATGCTTATGTACTCCAGCCGCTCTGACGTCTGAGAGAAATGCGACATCAGCCGACGTCGGACCCAGACTTTGGAATCCGGCCGACCGAGGGCTGCCTGAGGCAGGACAAACCCACATGTTATGACTGCAGTTGCATGTCTATCGGACATCTACATTTATGGTAGGTACAAAACTGTACTTTCTGTGCATACCTTCACCAAGCATTACCATCTGCCTTTATACTCTAAATCCAGAGCTGGCTTCGCCACTGCTGTGCTGCAGAGCCTTATAGCCACACCTAATGCCTTATAGAACCAGCCACCCTACCTCAGCTTTGGGATTCTACCCAAGTGTAATGACTGCAGCAGTGTAACACTATGAACATAGTACAGATGATGTCCTTCAAGGATGCATCTGCAGTCCTAACAAATGGGTTGTCCTGCCTCAGGCAGCCCCTCGGTCGGCCGGATTCCAAAGTCTGGGTCTGGCCTCGGCTGATGTCGCACTTCACCCGACGTCATAGCTGCTGTTAACCGGGTATAAAGGCATCAGCCGACGCCATGTTCCTCAGTCTTTCTTGCCACGTGGCGCCCGAAGCAGAAGCTGTTCGCAAGTGCCGGTCGGTCAGAACCAGAGATTGCTACTACCGAATACTTCTAAAAAGCTAAGTACCCCGTTGGGGACTCTTTCTTGCTTCAGCCGATGTCTGAAAAAGTGAATAACTGTTTAACTTGTGGGAAACAAATACCTCATAAAGATTTCCACTCTTACTGCCTACCTTGTTTAGGCCCAGACCACGACGTAGCAGCTTGTCTAGCCTGTGCTTCCTTCAACCGACGGACACTTGGACATCGGTCGGAGTTTGCAGAGGAGTTTTTCGGCTCCGCTTTTGCTTACAACATGCCGTCGGAGACTCCGACTTCACAATTAGCTAAAAAGCGTAAGGAAAAGGACCGACACTCGCGGTCCGCGGTTTCGGCCAAAACTGCGGTTAAGCCAACCGCGAGTGTTTCGGTTTCGGCTGAAACAGAGTCCTCGGTTCTTCCTTCGGCCGAAAGCATGCCTCCTACAACCGAGGCCTCATCCAGCATGGCTGAATCTGCTACTGAAATTCCACCTGCTCTTACAGGTTCTCAGGATTTATCAGATACTATCCCTTTAGATATATCTACTCCTGCACGTGGAGCTGCTAGGCCCCCTGCATCCATGTCAATTAAGGCCTTTACCAGGGCTAAAGCAGCTAAATCAACAAAGACTGTGCCTGCTAAAACCCCCTCTCACAGGCCTAGCTCTAGTACTCAAATGCTTAGTCTAGCAGAGGATCTCATTTCTTTGATCAGGGGATCCCAGCCTCACCCTGACAGGGCCTCTCACCCCCCTCCAGAGAAGAGGCCTAGAGCAGAGCCCCCTGAGCCAGTTTCTACAGATTACTCCTCTGATGATTCAGAAAATATAAACCCTCCAGAAGGCCCTTATTCTCCATATGAGGACTCTGATGCAGAAGACTCCATTCCTTCTGCTTCTCCTCCTGAGGAATTTTCTTTTGGGGAAACCTTGCATGCTATGAGAGAACAATTTCAATGGCAGGGCCAGGATTTTTCAGACTCTAGGAAAAGGCTTAGGACCTTTTTACATTTGCCACAGCATAGGCCTTTAGCCATTCCTCCAGTACTTACAGTTGTGGATGATGCATTTAATGATGCTTGTACTGCTCCTGACTCTCTTCCTCCGGCCCCTGCTAAGCCCGACAGATACTACAGGGTTCCGGATACACATTATCACTTGTATAAGGCTCCTATTGCAGATCCTGAAACTATTTCACAGGGCCCCAAAGCTGTAGCAGCTGCCTCTGCCAAAAAACCCCTCCCCTCTGAAAGAGAATCTAGGGCCTTAGAGAGATGGGGTAAAAAAGTTTATACTTCTGCTACTCTTTCGGCTAGGGCCTTAAACTGTCAATTCCACATGATTCAGTATCAGGAATTTGTTAGATCAGCTAACTAAAAAACTGCCCTCGCCTGAACCTTTAGACCGAAAGTCCCTTCAGGAATTGGTACATAACATTCAGCAGGTCAGTAATCATTCCTTAAAATGCAGCTATAATGCACTGGAGGCTTCCTTTAGATCAGCTATGACTGGTACAGTGATCAGAAGGCATGCATGGTTAAAAGAGCAATCCTTACCAGACCATGTAAAGTCAAAGCTCCTAGATGCTCCCATGGAAAAACACAGTTTGTTTGGCTCCCCTGCACAGCAAGTGTTGAAGAAGGTGGAAGAGAAAGCAAAATCTGTCCAGACAGTCAAGGATTAATTACAGGTCCAGCCTCCCAGGTTTAGTAGGAACTGGCCTTCCAAGAATTGGTCCTTTCCAGACACCACCAGAGCACAGAGAGGCAGGAATAGGCGCCCAAGAGGCAGAGGTCAATCCAGAGGTGCCTACAGGGGACATCAGTGGCAGCCTAACAACCAGAGAAGTACTGCCACAGATCCAGCCACTACCACTTCCACAGGACAATCACAGTGACTTGGCTCTGAAACCGCCTACCAGGGAACAACTAGAAGCACCCTTAGGCAGAAAGCTAGCCTTATTTTCAGTAAACTGGCATTACATTACAGGAGACAAATGGATTTTACAGACAATAGACAAAGGTTACAGGTTTCACTTCCATACTCTACCAAGGAAGAGAGGAATGCCAAACCTACCTCCAAATCAAAGACAAACGCTCTAGAGCAAATAGACCACTTACTAAGGATGAGAGCTATAGAAAAGGTACCGTCTATGGAACAAGGACAAGGATTTTACTCCAGACTTTTCCTGGTGCCAAGAAAGGAAAACCAATGAAGACCTATTCTCGACCTGTCCGCTCTGAACACATATCTCATTGTTCCAAAATTCAAGATGCTGACCCTACAGCAGCTTCTTCCCATGCTGGGCAAGGAGTCTTGGCTGGTAACTCTAGATCTCAAGGAGGCATACCTGCACGTCCCCATATGACCAAATTGCAGAAGATACCTCAGATTTCTTGCAGGATCAGAGCATTATCAATTCTCAGCATTGCCTTTTGGTTTATCTACTGCCCAGAGTATTCACGAAATGCCTGGCATCAGTAATTGCTCATTGCAGGCTTCAGGGAATTCAAATTTACCCTTACCTGGACGACTGCCTGTTACAAGCGGACAACAAAAACAAATTAACAAAAGATTTGAGAAAGGTCATTCACCTATTGCAAGCCCTGGGATACACAGTCAACATAAAAAAGTCAAGGCTGATACCATCCCAAAGGATAACTTTCTTGGGTGCAGAACTGGACACATCAAGCCAAATGGCATTCCTCACAGCAGAAAAGCAGAAGCACCTACCACTCTATTTCATGGCATTAACAACGCAGAACCAGCTTACAGCAAGGAAAGTCCTGCAAGCCCTGGGTTACATGGCATCCTGCATAATATTGATTCCACATGCCAGACTACATATGAGGAAGTTGCAATGGTACCTAAGGAATTTATGGTCTCAGCACAAGCACAGCCTAGAAACCCAAATTCCAATAATTCCATGCCTGAAGCAAGAATTCCAATGGTGGGCTCAGGCCTGTCAATTGAACAAAGGGCTGCCCTTCCACAGCCCTCACCAAGCCAGACTATCACCACGGACGCCTCAGACCTCGGTTGGGGGGCACACATGGTGGACAAGTGCATACAAGGCTTATGGACTCAAGACCAGCTGAACCTACACATAAATCAAAAAGAGATGCTGGCAGTAAAGCTGGCAATTCAGACATTCAGACAGTTTCTTCAACAGGGTCATTTGCTGATAAGGACGGACACCACCACAGTTATGTGGTATATCAACAAACAGGGAGGCACACATTCGTATCCTCTATGCCGGATGGCAATGGACCTCTGGAATGTGGCCCTGAACCTCAACATTCAGCTCCAAGCAATATTTGTGCCAGGAAAAGAAAATATACTAGCAGACATCTTAAGCAGAACTACCACGGATGCCCACGAATGGATGCTGCATCCAGACATCTTCAAATCCATTACAAGGAAATGGGGGCTACCAGAAATAGACCTATTCGCATCCCCGCACAACCACCAATTGAAAAAATTCTGCACAAGTGCATACCACCCACTAGCTTGGAAGGTGGACTCCCTATCTTTCAGTTGGGAAAACCTGACAGCATATGCATTCCCACCTCTTCCTTTGATGCACAAAGTGCTACTGAAGATCAAAGATAATCACCCAAGGATCATCCTGATGGCTCCAGACTGGCCGAGGCAGCAGTGGTACCCACTACTGAGGAGTATGTCTCGGGGACACGCATGGCCTCTACCCCTAGTTCCTTTACTGCTAACACAGAACAACTTCAAAATCCTGCATCCAAACTTGAAAACACTGCAGCTAGCTGCTTGGAACATCGCATAAGACAAAATAACCCAGATTTATCTCAAAGGGTTAAAGACATTATCTTGGAGGCTCGCAGACCCTCAACAAGAGAAACTTATTCAGCAAAATGGAAAAGATATCTCATTTGGAGTGCAGCAAAAGGAGAAAATGTATCACTGGCAAACATAGCTAACATCCTGGAATACTTAGCAGAGCTTTTCCACAATGGCCTGTCCTACTCCTCCATTAAGATTCATGCGTCAGCAATTTCAGCAGAATACAACATGGATCCTCCAGTCTTTTCTCATCCTCTACTCAGGCAGTTCCTGAGAGGAATTAAAAATGTAAAGCCACCAAGGAAGCCACCATTGCCTACATGGGACTTGAACTTTGTGTTAGAAAAGTTGACACTTCCCCTTTTGAACCAGCAGCAACAGCAGAATTACAGTACTTATCTTGGAAAACTGCTTTCCTGCTTGCAATCACTTAAGCAAGAAGGGTTTCTGAATTACAGGCATTAATGGCAGTACAGCCCTTCCTTATCTTCCATCAGGATAGAGTGTCCATGAGAACTAATCCTACTTTTATGCCAAAGGTGGTCTCCAGGGTATCATTAAACCAAGCAATCCATCTACCTACATTCTTCCCCAACCCACAGAACAGGGGGGAAAGACTACTACATACCTTGGATGTGCATAGACAATTGCGCTACTACCTGGACAGAACCAAGAACAATAGGAAAACTGACCAGCTTCTGGTAGCATATGAAACAGGAATGGAAGGAAAAGCAATTTCAAAACAGACTATCTCAAAATGGATAGGAAATTGCATTAGATTTTGTTACTCTTATCATGGAAAGACAACTCCAGGAAACATCAGACCTCACTCCATAAGGGCTACAGCCACTACTACAGCTTTTTTACGAGGAGTGGCTACAAAAGACATTTTAGAGGCTGCTACTTGGAGCTCCGTGCATACATTTGCCAAGCATTACAATCTGCCTTTATACTCCAGATCCCGAGCAGGTTTTGCCACTGCTGTTTTGCAAGGGATCTTAACTACACCATAATCTTCTTAGTACCACCTCCTCCCCCAGTTTGGCTATGGTATTCTACCCATTTGTTAGGACTGCAGATGCATCCTTGAAGGACATAATACAGTTTTGTACCTACCATAAATGTAGATGTCCGAGAGGTATGCATCTGCAGTCAGGATTACCCACCCTCCTTCCCCTCTGTGGTACTCCTAGGGTATTTGCCCATCTTGTAGCTTGCTGGGGGAATCTATTATGGTGTATTTGTTTGTATATATGTATATACATGTTTATTTCTATTTGTTCTCTATTGTTTGGAAACATTTGCATTTATCCAAATTTAGCCTTCCTAGAGGGCACCTGGCATCTGGGGCAAGAAACACTGAGGAAAATGGCGTCGGCTGATGCCTTTATACCCGGTTAACAGCAGCTATGACGTGGGGTGAAGTGCGACATCAGCGGAGGCCAGACCCAGACTTTGGAATCCGGCCGACCGAGGGGCTGCCTGAGGCAGGACAACCCATTTGTTAGGACTGCAGATGCATACCTCTCGGACATCTACATTTATGGTAGGTACAAAACTGTACTTTCGTGTTACACTGCTGCAGTCATCACACTTGGGTTATCCTGCCATCAGGTGGTCCCGCAGTCGGCCAGAGTTCCATAGTCTTGGTCCGGCGTCTGTTGCTGTCGCTTCTTCCCTGACGTCAGTGCGCCAGAGGCATATAAGATGCATCCGACGCCATTTTCATCAGTCTTTCTTGCCGCGTGGTGCCCGAAGCAGAAGCAGTTCGCAAGTGCCGGTCGGCCGACTCCTGAGATTTCCGAAGTCGAATTTCAGATCCGAAGTCTTCAATAAAGCTAAGTACCCCGTTGGGGAAACGTTTTTCTTGCCTCAGACCAATGTTAGAAAAAGTTAATTGTATTTCTTGTGGGAAGCAAATACCTCATAAGGACTTCCACTCTTACTGTATTCCATGCCTAGGCCCTGATCACGAAGTCACTAGTCAGTTTTGTGCTAGATTTAACAAACGCACTATAAAAAGACGTTTTGATTTTGCTTTACACTACTTTGGCCGAAGGTTCAATTATACTATGCCATCGGATCAGCCGACTACCTCAATACCGAAAAAACGCAAGGACAAGGATAAAGACAGGCATCCGAGGTCCAAAACTGACGACAAAACCTCTTCTAGGCCAGTCGCCGGTTCACTGGTTCTCAGTGAGGTGCTTACGCAGCCCCCGACACCCGCTACCTCAGAGCCACAGACCGCTTCCAATTCCCACGTGGAGACATCTAGGCCTCTGGAAACTCAAGGTATTGGGCCTACGGAAACCAATCCCTCAGATGGGTCCGGAGCCACTGAGCAGGCATCTGCTTCTGAGGGTGTTTTCAGATCTTCACAACTTACCATTAAAACAACAGCCAAGACAAAGGTACCATTAAAGAGAAAGAAACAAGTACAGCATTCTCCTGGACAGTCCTCCATGCCTAAAAAAACAGATGCTTAAAATGGCCAAAGACCTCATTAATCAGGGGATGTCCTTCAAGGATGCATCTGCAGTCCTAACAAATGGGTTGTCCTGTCGTCAGGCAGCCCTTCGGTCGGCCGGATTCCAAAGTCTGGGTCTGGCCTCGGCTGGTGTCGCACTTCACCCGACGTCATCTCTGCTGGTCTTCGGGTATAAAGGCATCAGCCGACGCCATTTTCCTCAGTCTTTCTTGCCGCGTGGCGCCCGAAGCAGAAGCTGTTCGCAAGTGCGGTCGGTCAGATCCAGAGATTACTACTACCGAATACTACTTGAAGACTTCTAAAAGCTAAGTACCCGTTGGGGACTCTTTCTTGCCTCAGCCGATGTCAGAAAAAGTGAATAACTGTTTAACTTGTGGGAAACAAATACCTCATAAAGATTTCCACTCTTACTGCTTGCCTTGTTTAGGCCCAGACCACGACGTAGCAGCCTGTTTAGCCTGTGCTTCTTTCAACCGAACGCTTAGGCGTCGGTCGGAGTTTGCTGAACAGTTTTTCGGCTCAGATTTTGCGTACATTATGCCGTCGGATCCTCCGACTTCTCAAATTGTTAAACGCAAAGAAAAAGACCGACACTCGCGGTCCGCGGTTTCGGCCGAAACCACGGTTAAGCAAACCACGAGTGTCTCTGTTTCGGCTGAAACCGAGCAAACGGGTCAATCTTCAGCCGAATCCATGACTACTACCGAGGCTCCTGCTACCCTAGTTGAATCGGCCTCTGAAGTTTTGCCTACTAATGTGGTTTCTCTAGAATTATCGGACACCATCCCTTTGGATGTCTCTACCCCAGCACGTGATGCTGCTAGGCCTCCTGCAGCCATGTCTATAAAGGCCTTTGCCAGGGCTAAAGCAGCCAAAACTGCTAAGTCTGTGCCTGTTAAGCCCCCCTCTCACAGGCCCAGTTCCAGTTCCCAAATGCTTACTCTGGCAGAGGATCTCATCTCTTTAATAAGGCGATCCCAATCTCACCCAGACAGGGCCTCTCAACCTCCAGAAAAGAGACCTAGAGCAGAGCCCCCTGAGCCAGTGTCCTCAGATGACTCTTCTGATGATTCAGACTATACAGACCATCCAGAGGCTCCTTTTCCTACTTATGAAGATTCCGATGCTGAAGAATCTATACCTTCTGCCTCTCCACCAGAGGAATTTTCCTTTGGGGAAACCTTACATGCCATGAGAGAGCAATTCCAATGGCAGGGACAAGATTTCTCAGATTCAAGAAAAAGGCTTAGGACCTTTCTACACTTACCAACATAGGCCCTTAGCTATACCTCCAGTTCTTCCTGTTGTGGATGATGCATTTAATGATGTTTGCACTGCTCCTGATACTTTACCTCCAGCCCCTGCCAAGCCCGATAGGTTTTACAGGGTGCCGGACACTCATCACCACTTATACAAGGCTCCCCTTGCAGATCCTGAGACTATCTCCCAGGGGCCTAAGGCAGTAGCTTCGACCTCAGCGAAAAACCCTCTCCCTTCTGAAAGGGAATCCAGGTCCTTAGAGAGATGGGGTAAAAAAGTATACACCTCTGCTACTCTCTCAGCTAGAGCTTTGAACTGTCAGTTTCATATGATCCAATACCAAGAGTTTATGCTTGATCAGTTAACTAAGAAACTGTCCTCTGATGATTCCTTAGATAAGAAATATGTTTTAGAAATGGTGAATAACATTCAGCAGGTTAGTAACCATTCTTTAAAATGTGGCTATGATGCACTGGAGGCTTCATTTAGATCAGCCATGACTGGCACAGTTATAAGAAGGCATGCATGGTTGAAAGAACAGGTCTTGGCGGATCATGTTAAAGCAAAGCTATTAGATGCTCCTATGGATAAGGTCAGTCTATTTGGTTCTCCTGCCCAGCAAGTAATGAAGAAAATGGAAGAGAAGGCAAAATCTGTACAAACAGTTAAAGATTTCTTACAGGTTCAGCCCCCAAGGTTTAGCAGGAACTGGCCTTCCAAAAATTGGTCCTTTCCAGACTCCTCTAAATCTCAGAGAGGCAGGAATAGACGTTCCAGAGGCAGAAATCAATCCAGAGGAGGTGCCTACAGAGGACGCCAGTGGCAAGGCAATAACCAACGAGGCACAGACACAACCACTGCCACTGCAACAGGACAATCACAGTGACTTGGCTCTGACACCGCCTACCAGAGAACAAATAGCAGCACCCTTAGGCGGAAAGTTAGCCTAATTTTCAAAAAATTGGCACTATATCACAAGAGACAAGTGGATTTTGCAAACTATTGACCAAGGCTACAGGTTTCATTTCCACACCTTACCAGTAAAAAGAGGAATGCCAAACCTACCACCAAATCAAAAAACAGAAGCTCTAAAACAGATAGCTCAATTAACAAAGATGAGAGCTGTGGAAAGGGTACCACCTACAGAACAGGGCAAAGGATTTTACTCCAGACTCTTCCTAGTACCAAGAAAAGAGAAAAGTTGGAGACCTATTCTCGACCTGTCCGCTTTAAACACATTCATCATTGTTCCAAAATTCAAAATGCTGACCCTACAACAACTTCTTCCCATGCTGGGCAAGGATTGTTGGCTGGCAACTCTAGATCTCAAGGAGGCATACCTGCACGTCCCCATACGACCAAATTGCAGAAGATACCTCAGATTTCTTGCAGGATCAGAGCATTATCAATTCTCAGCATTGCCCTTTGGCTTATCTACTGCACCCAGAGTATTCACGAAATGCCTGGCATCAGTAATCGCTCATTGCAGGCTACAGGGAATCCAAATTTATCCATACCTGGACGACTGCCTGATACAAGCGGACAACAAAAGCAAGCTGACACAAGACTTACAAAGAGTCATTTGCTTACTACAAGCCCTGGGATACACAGTCAATTTAAAAAAGTCAAGACTGATACCATCCCAAACAAGAACATTCTTGGGTGCAGAATTGGACACAGTAAAACAGATGGCATTCCTAACTGCAGGAAAAACAAGAACAACTCCCTCTTTACTTCTTGGCATTAACAAAGCAGAACAAACTAACAGCAAGGAAAGTACTGCAGGCCTTGGGCTTCATGGCATCATGCATAATCCTGGTCCCCCATGCCAGACTGCATATGAGAAAGCTACAGTGGTACCTAAAGAATCTATGGTCTCAACACAGGCACAGCTTAGAAACCGAAATACCACTAATCCCATGCCTGAAACAAGAGTTCCTATGGTGGGCTCAAGCATGCCAGTCAAACCCAGGTTTGCCCTTCCACAACATTCAAGCAAGTCAAACCATCACAACGGACGCCTCAGACCTAGGTTGGGGGGCCCACATGCTGGACAAATGCATTCAAGGATTATGGACTCCAGATCAGCTGCACCTGCACATAAATCAAAAAGAAATGCTGGCAGTAAAACTAGCAATCCAGAATTTCAGACCATTCCTCAAAGAAGGCCAATTAATGATAAGGACAGACAACACCACAGTCATGTGGTACATCAACAAACAGGGAGGCACTCATTCATACCCCCTATGCCGAATGGCTCTGGACCTATGGAATATGGCTCTGAGCTACAACATTCAGTTACAGGCAATATTTGTACCGGGAAAGAAAACATCCTAGCAGACATGTTAAGCAGAACTACCTCGGATGCTCACGAATGGATGCTACACCGGACATCTTCAAGGCCATCACAAAGAAATGGGGAATGCCACAAATAGACCTATTCGCATCCCCACTCAATCACCAGCTCAAGAAATTCTGCACAAGAACATACCACCCACTTGCTTGGAAGGTGGACTCTCTATCCTTCAGTTGGAAAGGCCTGACAGCATATGCATTTCCACCTCTTCCTTTGATGCACAAGGTACTACTGAAAATCAAAGAGGAACGTCCAAGGATAATTCTGATAGCTCCAAATTGGCCAAGACAACATTGGTATCCATTGCTGAGGGGCATGTCTCGGGGGGGAACGTGGACACTACCCCTGATTCATTTGATGTTAACTCAGAGAGACTACAATATCATGCATCCAAACCTGAAAACTCTGCAACTGACTGCCTGGAACATTTCATAAGAGCAACTAACCCAGATTTATCCCAAAGGGTTAAAGACATTATCCTTGAGGCCCGCAGACCTTCAACAAGAAGGAACTATGCAGGAAAATGGAAAAGGTTTGTCATTTGGAGTACTGAAAGAGGAAAAGATGTGTCAAAGATAGATATTGCCAACATCCTGGAGTATTTGGCAGAGCTTCTCCATACAGGCCTGTCCTATTCCTCCATCAAGATACATGCATCAGCTATTTCTGCAGAATACAGCTTCGATCCCCCTGTCTTCTCACATCCTCTACTCGGGCAATTCCTCAGAGGAATCAAGAATGTAAAACCTCCTAGGAAACCACCATTACCAGCATGGGACTTGAACTTTGTGCTAGAAAAATTGACACTCCCTCCATTCGAACCAGCAGCAACAGCAGATCTTCAACACCTATCCTGGAAAACTGCTTTCCTACTGGCAATTACTTCAGCAAGAAGGGTTTCGGAACTACAGGCCTTAATGGCAGTACAACCCTTCCTAATCTTCCATCAAGATAGAGTGTCTATGAGAACTAATCCTACATTTATGCCTAAGGTGGTATCCAGAGTGTCTCTAAACCAGGCAATCCACCTACCTACCTTCTTTCCCAATCCACAGAACAGGGGGAAAGACTGCTGCATACCTTGGATGTACATAGACAGTTGCTACTACCTGGACAGAACCAAGGGCAATAGAAAAACTGACCAGCTTCTAGTAGCTTATGCAACAGGAAGGGAAGGAAAAGCAATTTCAAAACAGACAATCTCCAAGTGGATAGGAAATTGCATAAGATTCTGTTACTCCTACCATGGAAAGCAAATTCCACAGAACATAAGGCCTCATTCTACAAGGGCTACAGCCACTACCACAGCTTTCTTACGAGGAGTGGCTACCAAGGACATTATTGAGGCGGCTACTTGGACCTCCGTGCATACATTTGCCAAGCATTATAACTTACCTCTATACTCTAGATCCCGAGCAGGGTTTGCCACTGCTGTTTTGCAAGGGATCCTAACTACACCATAATTCTTCTTCCTCCTCCCCTAGTTTGGCTATGGTATTCTACCCATTTGTTAGGACTGCAGATGCATCCTTGAAGGACATAGTACAGTTTTGTACCTACCATAAATGTAGATGTCCAAACAGGATAGCATCTGCAGTCAGGATTACCCACCCTCCTTCCCCTCTGTGGTACTCCTAGGGTATTTACCCTCCTAATAGCTAGCTGGGGGGGGATCTCTTATGGTGTATTTGTTTGTATATATGTACATACATGCTTATTTTTTGTGTTTGCCTACTACTTTTTTTTGGAAACATTGGCATTTACCCAAAATTTAGCTTTCCAAGAGGGCAGCTGGCATCTGGGGCAAGAAACACTGAGGAAAATGGCATCGGCTGATGCCTTTATACCCGAAGACCAGCAGAGATGACGTCGGGTGAAGTGCGACACCAGCCGAGGCCAGACCCAGACTTTGGAATCCGGCCGACCGAAGGGCTGCCTGACGACAGGACAACCCATTTGTTATGACTGCAGATGCTATCCTGTTCGGACATCTACATTTATGGTAGGTACAAAACTGTACTTTCCCATCCCCCTCCTGAGAAAAGGCATAGGCAGGATACAGACTGAATCTTCTGATCAGGTTTCCATTTCCTTTGATTCCTCTTCAGACCAGGGATACCCCCCCCCCCCATGAGGATTCTGACGCTGAAGAATCTATCCATTCAGCCTCTTCTCCTGAGGATTATTCTTTTGGGGAAACTTTACATACCATGAGGGAGCATTTCCATTGGGAAAGTCATGATTACTCAGAATCCAAGAAAAGGCTCGGGGATTTCCTCTTATTGCCTCAGCACAGGTCCCTGGCTATTCCGCCTGTGCTAGATATTGTGGATGATGTGTTCTCTGAATCCAGCTCATCTCCTGACTCTTTGCCCCCTGCTCCAGCCAAGCCAGATAGGTATTATAGAGTCCCTGACTCTCAAGTTTCTTTACAAAAACCCTTCTGCTGATCCAGAAACTAGTTCCCAGGGTCCAAAAGGGGTTAAGGCTTCCATTGCAAAAAATCCAGTACCCTCTGACAGACTCCAGAGCTTTGGATAGATGGGGGAAGAAAAGTATACACGTCTGCAACTTTAGCAGTAAGAGCTTTAAATTGCCAGTTTCACATGCTTAAGTACCAACAATATTTAATGGCTCAGTTAAAACAGAAAATGCTTGCAAGCTCAGAAGCTCCTGATTGTAAAGAAATGCAGGATTTATTGCATGCAGTTGAACAGGTGGGAAAACATACTCTGCAATGTGGTTTTGATTCTTTAGAGGCTTCTTGTAGAGCCACAGTTACAGGTTCTGTTATTCGAAGACATGCTTGGTTAAAGGAACAGAGTTTACCTGATCATATTAAGGCAAAATTATTGGATGCTCCTTTACAGCAGGATACCTTGTTTGGTGTTGAGGCAGAAGAGGTGTTAAAGAAAATGGAGGATAAAGCTAAATCTATGCAAACAGTCAAGGTTTTCTTACAGGTACAGCCACCTCAGTTTAGCAGAAATTGGCCAACAAAGAATTTGTCCTTTCCGGTGTCGGACAGGCCACAGAGAGGCAGATACAGATGCCCAAGAGGCAGATCTCAACCCCAAGGCTCAAACAGACAATGACAGTGGGGCACCTCAACCCCAAAAGGAGGTGAGGATAAGTCTCAACCTTACAGGAAACGGTCACAATGACTTTCCTCTTCATACGCCAAGCACGTCTCTTTTGGAAGCCCCCTTAGGGGGAAAACTAGCGCTTTTTTCTCAAAACTGGCAAACAATCACCCAAGACAAATGGGTTCTGAATATTGTGTCTCAAGGTTACAGATTCCACTTTCATACTTTACCAAGGCTAAAAGGAATGCCAGACCTGCCACAAAATCAATGGGCAGAGGCACAAAAACAAATTTCAGCCCTCATGGACATGAGAGCTATTCATAAAGTACCACAACAGGAACAAGGACAACGATTTTACTCAAGACTCCTCCTGGTCCCCAGAAAGGACAAGGCCTGGAGGCTCATACTAGACCTTTCAATTCGGAATACTTACCTGGATATTCCGAAATTCAAAATGTTGACATTACAGCAGCTTCTACCCATGCTGGGCAAGAAGGCTTGGCTTGTTACTCTGGACCTCAAGGAGGCATACCTGCATGTCCCTATCAGACAAAATTGCAGAAGATACCTCAGATTCAAAGCTGGTACAATGTGCTACCAATTCTCTGCACTGCCCTTTGGCTTCTCTACTGCGCCCAGGGTCTTCACAAAGTGCCTGGCACCAGTAATTGCATTTTGCAGACAAAAAGGAATTCAAATATATCCATACCTGGACGACTGCCTCATTCAAGCAGAGACGAAGGACATTCTTCTACAGCATCTGGCGTTTGTAAAAAGGTTGCTAATTTGTCTAGGGTACACAGTAAACGAAAAGAAGTCAAAACTAGTGCCCTCGCAACAGGTAACATTCTTGGGTGCCAGCTTAAATACAACGGCCTAGATGGCTTACCTCACGCCAGACAAATTCAACTAACTCAATATTTTCAATTACTGGCAAAAAAAAGTCCCATCTCCCTGCAAGAAAAAATCTGCAGGCCCTGGGATTCATGGCATCCTGCATACTACTAATACCATATGCCAGACTGCATATGAGGAAATTACAATGGTACCTAAAAAGTGTTTGGACTCGACACACTCACAGTTTAGAAGCAGTAATACCAATGATTCCCTGTCTACAGCAGGAGGTTCGATGGTGGGCACAGGCATGTCACCTAAACAAGGGTCAGCCTTTTACCCAACCCACAGCCAGGCAAACTCTAACAGATGCTTCGGATTACGTCTGGGGAGCACACTTGGCAGGAAAATGCTTTCAGGGCA
This sequence comes from Protopterus annectens, assembly GCF_019279795.1. Lineage (NCBI taxonomy): Eukaryota > Metazoa > Chordata > Ceratodontiformes > Protopteridae > Protopterus > Protopterus annectens. Next base: position 1,795,640,544 of record NC_056735.1, on the reverse strand, counting down.
AGTGAACCACAGACGAGATGCATCTTCACATCAGTCAGAGATGTTGGCTGTTCAAAATTCCCTAACAGCTTTCAAGGACCTTCTACATCCAGGACAACTATTACTAAAGACAGACAACACCACAGTAATGTGGTACATAAACGAGCAAGGGGGCACTCATTCTTATCCCCTATGCAGGCAAGCCATGACCTTGTGGAACACCGCTCTGACGTACCAAGTTCACCTGTAAGCACAATTCCTGCCAGGAAAGAAAAATACTCTGGCAGACTAAGCAGAAATATCATGGACCCTCACAAATGGAAATTGAATCCACAAATCATCAGCATGGTAATGCAAAAATGGGGATGCCCAGACGTAGATCTTTTTGCCTCCCCACTAAATTGCCAACTACAAAAATTCTGCACAAGGACTTATCACAAACAAGCATGGAAAGTGGATGCTCTTCTGTTCAGCTGGAAAAACCTAAAAGTTTATGCCTTCCCACCACTGCCTCTCCTTTCAAAGGTACTCCTAAAAGCCAGATGAGAAAAACCACAGATGTTCCTGATTGCTCCAGACTGGCCACGCCAGCACTGGTACCCAATCTTAAGGAACTTGGCTCGGGGCCCACCATGGATTTTGCCTCAAATTCTACACCTTCTGACTCAACAAAACAATCCGATCCTGCATGGTCAGCTCAAAACCCTAAACCTGGCTGCATGGCAGATACATTAGTCAAACAGGCAATACCTCTCTCTAAAGCTGTTATGGATGTCATTTTGGAGGCCAGGAGGCCTAGCACCAGGAAAGCTTACTCAGAAAAATGGGAGCGATTCTGCGCCAGGAACGAAGCTCCAAGCCTTGACCCTCTTGCTCCAAACATTCCTCAGATTTTACAATACTTAACTGAGATGCTGGACAGAGGCCTATCCTTCTCGTCAATTAAGATCTACACCTCTGCCATTTCAGCACATTACAACACTGACCCTCCTTTATTCTCTCATCCCTTGCTAAAGCAGTGCCTCAGAGGGGCTAAAAACATAAGACCGCCCTGGAGAGCACCAACACCAACTTGAGACCTCAGTTTCGTTTTGGAAAAACTGACCCTCCCACCTTTTGAGCCAGCCAATACAGCCGATCTAAAATTTTTATCATAGAAAACAGCTCTGCTCCTGGCAGTAACTTCAGCACGAAGAGTCTCAGAGATACAGGCATTAATGGCAGTGGAGCCTTTTATAATTTTTCATCAGGACAAGGCATCTTTAAGGACAAACCCCACCTTTATGCCAAAGGTGGTATCTAGTGCGGCTCTTAACCAAACCATCCATTTGCCAACTTTTTATCCAAACTCCCAGAATAATGGGGAGAAACTTCTCCATTCTTTGGATATACACAGGCAGCTACGCTTCTACTTGGACAAAACAAAAGCTTTTCAGGAAAACTGAGCAACTGTTTGTAGCATATGCTGCAGGATTACAGGGCAAAGCTATCTCAAAGCAGACTATATCCAAATGGATAGGGCACTGTATTCGGTGCTGCTACACACAGCATGGAAAATCAGTCCCAAATAACATTAGGCCACATTCCACCACGGCAACAGCCACTTCACCAGCTTTTCTCAGAGGAGTACCTACCAAGGAAATTTTGGAGGCTGCAACTTGGAGTTCAGTGCACACTTTTACCAAGCATTACCACCTGCCTCTTTACTCTAAATCCAGAGCAGGATTTGCCACTGCAGTTATGCAGGGCCTCATAGCCAATCCTAACTCTTTATAGACCAGCCACCCAACCTTAGCTTTGGGATTCTACCCAAGTGTGATGACTGCAGCAGTGCAACACGATGAACATAGTACAGTTTTGTACCTGCTATAAATGTAGATGTTAGAGTGTTCACACTGCTGCAGTCCAGGTTACCCTCCCTCCATCCCCTCTGAACTAGCTGGACTTGTCTATACCTTTTTATCCTATACAACCTTTGGGGTGTATTTGCTGGTAACTGTAGGTATTGTTTTATTTCATATGTATATTTTTGATTAGCAATATGTATTGCCTACGTACTTGGGGGCACCTGACATCTGGGGCAAGAAAAACTGAAGAAAATGGCGTCAGATGCATCTTGTATGCCCCTGGCACACTGACATCAGGGAAGAAGCGACAGCAACCGACGCCGGACCCAAGACTTTGGAACTTTGGCTGACTGCGGGACCGCCTGACGGCAGGATAACCCAAGTGTGATGACTGCAGTAGTGTGAACACTCTAACATCTACATTTATGGTAGGTACAAAACTGTGCTTTTTGTACCTCCATAAATGTAGATGTTAGAGTGTATACACTGCTGCAGTCCATCCCTCCTTCCCCTCTTACTTGCTGGTACGTACCTATATCTTCTACCCTTTACTACCTATTGGGAGTATTTGCTGGCAACTAAAAGTTGTTTGCTTTTCCTATCTGTGTTTTATTAGCAATTTGAATTGCCTATCCATTTGGGGGCACCTGACACCTGGGGCAAAAAAACTGAAGAAAATGGCGTCTGCTTATAGGTTCATAGGTTCATAGGTTCATACTAGGCTATCTGCCCGAGGGCATTTACAAGCCTAGCCCATAGTTTTGTGGCTTACGCCACCCCTTTAGTATGGGGAACTATACCCATTATTTTGCTGTCACACTGACGTCAGGGAGGAGGTGACAGCAACCGACGCCGGACCAAGACTTTGGAACTCAGGCCGACTGGGGAACCGACTGACGGCAGGATAACCCAAGTGTAATGACTGCAGCAGTGTATACACTCTAACATCTACATTTATGGTAGGTACAAAACTGTACCCCCCCTCTCTCTCTAGATCCCCAGTAAGACTCCCCACTGGCACAGCTATAGGGTTATGATCTCAGCCAAGTGGTCAGGTTAAAAACTCTTGGCACCCTCTGTTCAACCAGTGCTTAGTGTCCCTGTCCAAGTAGCGCGTGTACACACACACACACACACACACACACACACACACACACACACACTTTGAGATTTGATTTGTATGCAAACACACAGACACTCCTGGGGAGGCTCTCTAGCTATGCCCCCTTCTGCCCAGACTATATGGTAGTACCACCTGCCACCAAACACCCAAAGGGTGACCAGTTCTGTTGTGTAAATGTTACTATTATCTAGATGAAGTGTGTCCAAGTCTAAGGCTGTTAGAGTGGCCTGTACAGTGTTACCAAGTACATGCAAGTACTCTGAGAGCTTAAATATCTCTTAAAACCAGCCACAATTGAAAGGTTTAAATATATTTAATAATAAATAAAAGCATAATACAGTATTCATTAACTCGGCACAGTGACAATAGAGTTCAGAATCACAGGAAATATTTTAAAACACCATTGCAGAGCAGTCTTGCATAAATACAGAAAACATCTAGACTACTCTTGCTCTAGTCCTATCTATCTCTAAGAGATATTATGCCCTAAATGTCTCAGGTCCAGAACAAAATACAAAATGCACAAGACTTTCTCAGATGGTTCGTAAATTTAATAATACACATTACTGCCGAGTCATCTCAGATTGCATCATTTTGTCACCTCTGCCCTTCGTTTCCAGGCTAATAGGAACTTAAAATTTAACATGTCTCTGTTTGAAAAACATTTCTCTCAGAAGTTGACGCTTATCTCTCAGAAGCTTACCTGGAACTGGGAATCTTAAAACTGTTAAATACTTTCACCCTTGAAACCTATAATTATCTCTCTCAAACAATATAAAGAAACTCTAGCTGTAGACATTGTCACTTAGCTGAGATAAACTAACTTTATACACATAAAAAGACTCTCTACTTATTTTCTTAGAGTTTGCAAGTTAACTCTGTATATTCCAGCCTTTACCATCAACACACATTTACATAGGATATAGGTTATACACATTTTTGCTCTTTTCCAGCAGGGTGCACTGTGGTTACATTTTTGAAGCTCAGCACATAACATATAGTTCTCTTACATTTGTAAAACAGGTCTGTGCATCATATTAATATTTACAAATGACATAGGATTATTTACAAAATTCTATCTAGCTGGGCTGGCAGCCTTCACAGCCCTTATCAAGGCACTCAACTCTGAATCACCTTTGGTATCCAGGACTACTTCAGGTTTGTTGGACAATACCACAGTGATGTGGTACATAAGCAAGGGGGGAACCAGGGCTTATCCCATGCAGATTAGCCATGTTAGCATGGCATATATCTTTATAGCACACTCACTCTCCAGACATCCTACATTCTGTCAGAGCAGTTGTGAGACAGAAAAGCTGAGCAGGACAAAGGCAGACCCGTCATTAATGGGGAAATTTAGATCTCAGATCTTCAAGATTTGATCCATCTGTGGAGAGTTAGTGTACTTTGTCTCCTCTTTAAACAATCAACTGGCAAAATTCTGCTCCAGCACTCCATGCAGGAAGGTCGAGAAAACGCTTTTTCTTTTCCTTAGGGATGTTTTGTGCATTTTTGCCCTTTCCACTGATGTCCAGAGTACTTCCGAAGATTCAGGAGCATCACCCCAAGATCTTTGCAGCAACTCCCTTCTGGCACAACTCCTCCATCAAAACAAGGCAAGTGAAGCAATAAATATTCCATTTATTTCTCACAAGGTAAGCGCTTTTGTCTCAACACCCTTTCCAATGAGACTTCTTCAGACAATACTTTCACATAAGGAACAGTCTTTTATACTATCGGCAGCAAATCACATGACAGTCTAAAAAGCATCACTTAAATAATTACTGAATAATGTCATATAAAACTTTAAAAGACATACATATACTATAAATAAAGTCATGCAACTGATGTGAGTAAATAAAATAGATGCTAATGTTTTAAACCTCTTTTCAAATACATTACAAATTCTTCCCTGTTATTAAGGCCAGGGGGGAACAAGCATTTAGCCTAACTTGCCATGAATACTCTAACCAGCCTAATTCTTCCTCTATGTTCATATAGAACACTGTCATTTTAATTTTTCTAATACCAAAGATTTAAAATTAACTTTACATTTTTTGGCTTTATAATGCTTACTCATAGCATTCTTTTCATCCTCAACTTGAATTGCATATTTGTGTTTATATATATATAGATATAGATATAGATATATAGATATAGATATAGATATATATAGATATAGATATATATAGATATAGATATAGATATATATATATCTATATATATATATATCTATATCTATATATATATATATCTATATACATATATATATATACATATCTATCTATCTATATATATCTATATATATAGATATATAGATATAGATATAGATATATATAGATATAGATATATATAGATATAGATATAGATATATATATATATAGATATAATTCTCTCAAAGTTCTACCTACGTAAAATGCACTGCATTCCAAACATATAATTAGATAAACAACATTCTTAACTTTACAGTTAAATAAACCTGGGATTTTAACAGTATTACTTCCCACTTCATACTAATCACTATCTACATACAAGTAATTACACATATTGCAGTTTAAACACTTAACCATCCCACATTTAGAATTGGTCTGTTTACTGAAATTAAGCTTAGACTGGTAATAATTTTTAAAACTCTTCCCCCTTTTTTTTGAATAAAACTTGGTCCATTTCCAGTCTTGCCCTGCAGCTCTTCATTAGTTCTAAAAATGTTCCAGTTGTGGGTAATGACAGTCTTAATACCTTTGGAATCTACACTGTTATGAATAGCCATCAAAATGTTACGTTTATTCATAACTTTCTTATTACTTTGACTTTTTCTAGCTCCCATTTCTTCCTTACATAACTTGTCCATATGAGACTTAGGATAGTTTCTTTTTAACATCTTATTGCACAACTGTTTTGCTTCCTCCTCAAAATCATTTTCTTTCATGGTTAAATCACTTATTCTCCTAAACTGACTTTTAACTATGTTCAGTTTAGTATGTTCTGGATACATACTTGAATAATGCAAGTGCATATTATTCTGTACTTCTTTTTTTTATATATTTTGGTCAATAGTCTATTTTCCTTAAACACTACTAAGTCCAAAAAATAACTTGTTCATAACTTTTATGATGGGTGAATTTAAGATACGTGCACACATTATTAATATAACTGATGAAATTATTTAACTCCTTTTCTGTTCCTCTCCATAACAGAAAAATATCAATAAATCTAAAAATTTTAATTTTATCTTTAAAACCATTGTTCAAAATGTGCATTTGCTCCCATCCTTGGAGAAACACATTGGCATAACTGGGGGCCAACACCGCCCCCATAGCTACGCCATTGGTTTGCAAATATATTTCTTCTTTAAAAATCATAAAATTATAACTCGGCACAATATCTATCATTTCCATCAGAAGACTGATTGTATTGGGAGAAAAACACTGATTTTTAACAATTCAAGCCTCACTATTTCCATTCCCTCTAAATTGGGAAGCATAGTGTACAAAGACTTAATATCTAATGTCACCATAATATCTGTGGCCTCTACATCAAAGTCTCTTATTTTAGCTATAAAGTCAAAGCTATCTTTAATATGAGTGACATGTTTAGGTATAACCTGTTGTAAATGTTTATCTACATAAACTGATAATGCCTCAGTTTTACTGTCTGCACTGGACCCTGTAGGTCTTAGAGGAGGGTTGTTTAAATTCTTATGGATCTTTGGAATTCCAAAGATCCTACTTAACTTGGGATTACTATTACTTAAACTTTTTTTGATATTCTCTTCAGTTCTCCCTGTCTCCCTTCTGGCACAGACATTGGTTTCTTCTTCCATTTATAATTGGCCAGAGGTAGTTTCTACAAGCTTCCTCACAGACTAGATCTGCTCACACAAGAACAAGAGTGTTTGATGAGACTAGATCTGCTCACACAAGAACAAGAGTGTTTGATGCATCTCGACCCCAAACAACTTCTGTTAACTGCACGGATGATGGGGTCTTCATACCTTTTAGGCCCCTGTTCAGTGGGTACTAATGGAGACAAGAATTCCCACAGCAAAAGTATTTCAAACAGGATCTGGGCAAATTCTTTCAGAGCCTTCACTTCATCTGTGGCTTTTGGAAAGGGCTGGACTCTTGCTAAATTTAAAAGCAGCAACTTTGTTCTCTGTATATACTTTTACAAAGCACTACAAGCTAGATTCCTTTTCCCAGATCTAGGTCTGGTTTTGTTAGCCCCATTCTCCAGGGGCTTCTGGACTTCCTTCCTACTTGTTCCTTCCTCCTACATGTTCTAAGCTTTGGCAATCTATGTATATAGGTTACTGCACTGTTAGAAGTGCTGAGTATGGTGAACGTGGTACAGTTGTGCAAGTAAACTTCCATAACAATAGACGTTTGAATGATTTCCACTGTAGTAGCTGCTCTGTCTTCCATCACTCCCCTCCATTATTTTTTTTTTTTTTGTGAAGTTTTATAACAGGGTGTGGGCATTTACTTATTGTTCCTAGCAGTATACTCTCAGGGCTTGGCCTTCCTTTCTTATTTGATATGAAAGCTGAGAAGAGCTTGGTGCCCAAACCTGGCTTAGACAGCTCCACTTAAGCTGCTTAACAGTTTATGAGGTGGGTGCCGTTAATCTTTGGAAGCTGGACAACTGTTATTTCCTTAGCAGGATATATAACCAGTATAGCTTAGGCTACTGTAGCAATAATAACTGTAACAGTAGACCAATCCCAGACCTGACCCAGCAGGTATAACTTTAATAAATCTAGCTGCTGCTATACATTTTGTTAATTCTTAGCCCTCTCCTACTGATAAGGTTGGGAAATGGGGATATATTTTGACAAATTTTGGGGGTGGGAATGTATGCTTCTTCAACTTTGAATTCTAAATTATCTGGCTGATATGTTGAAGTTTATTTTGACTAGGTGTGAAAGTATGAGGAATATTTTGGCATCCGTTTCCTCTTGTGAGGAAAAAAGTCTGCATTGTGTAGTTTAGTTTCTCAAGTTGCTACTCATTGTTAAAAATGTGCCTCTTTAGTTAGGACTGCTGCCACTGAAACTTTTAAGAAAGTTTGCCTGGCTGTGTTCTCAGAGCCTCCCCAAAAAAATGACATTTTGGGTTCTCCCTTGAATAGAAATTTAATTGTTGGAACTACTCCAAAAGGAATCAAAAGTTTAATGAGCAGGGAAAGCTGGTTCAATGATTCTCTGAATTTTCCAAGGGATTCTTTGCTCCCTTGTCTAACTATGGCCAAAAAAAAAAAAAATGCCTGATTCTAAAAATTAATCAAGGCACCCCTACTCCGGCAATCCCTTAATCCTCCCGAAAAGTCAGAATCTCCCATTTTTCTTTCTCTGGTAGATTATTTTTTTTTTTCAGACAAATGGGTCCTGAATGTGATCCACATAAGCTACAGATATTTGTGGGAGGAACTTCCTCCTTTCCAGGGGATTCCTCCATATCTGCCAGACCAAACTCTTTCCTCCTGCCTTACATTTTATGCTGTCTCAGGTGGTGATAGACGATGCCCCTTCCCCTCAGTTAGGGGAAGGATCCTACTCGAGAGTGTTTTAGTGCCAAAGAAAAATTGAGTCTTTGGAAACCTGATTCAGAATTGAAAGATCCAGAACTGTTTGTGATGGTGTTAAAGTTCAAAGTGCTTTCCCTTTATAACTTGTTGCCTTTTCTGCCTCATTTGAGTTTTGTAGTAACCTTAGATTTAAAAGCTGACTATACTTTCATTACTATTCTTTCAGATTTCTGGTGTTTCATAAGGTTTTGTTTGTCTAGATCATATCTGATGTTCTTCATTCCACATTGCTGCAGTCCTAACCATTGGGTAGTCCGCTGTCCAGTCGGCCCGAATACCAAAGTATATGGCTGACGTCGGTCAAGGCGCATTAGACTGATGTCAGGACGTCAGGGTACTAATGCGCATGACCGTCATATCCTCAGTCTTTTTTGCCGCATGGTCCGATGCAGAAGCAGTTTTGCGAGTGCAGGTTGGCGTTCTGAAATTTTCTGAAGTCGGAGTTTCAGACCGAATCAAAGTTGGCTAAGTACCCCGTTGGGGAACATTTTGGTTTTTTCTTGCCTCAGTATTTAACCGGATGTCAGAAAAAGTGAATAACTGTATTTCTTGTGGGAAACAGATACCTCATAGGGATTACCATACTTTGTGTATACCTTGTTTAGGGCCTGAGCACGACGTTGTTGGATGCCGCTCTTGTGCTAGATTTAACAAACGCACTATTAAGAGAAGGTTAGACTGTGCCAGGTTAGTGTTTGGGAAGCGTTGTAATTATAAAATGCCGCCGGATGCTCCAACACCCGCTTCGTCCAAAAAGCGCAAGGACAAAGCAGCAAAGCCTAGGGTTGAAGAACCGGCAGTCCCGGACGTCGGTTCTTTAGAAGGCTCAGTGGAGCCAGAGGTTTTGCCAGGAGTTTCGGTGGAGTCTCCGGCTGAGACTGTACTGTTACAGGATGTGCCCTCTCAGGAGATAGGCCAGGCTGAGGGGCTTCTCAGGTAGCTGTTCTTCCCTCTCTTCCTAAGGTAGTTAGAGCCTCTCCTTCTGTTTCCAAGACTTCTTTGAGAGGTAGGCCAAGTTTAGCTTCTGTGGGGGCTTCTCCTAGCACTTCAGGTTCTGTGCCTAAGAAACATATGCTTAAAATGGCAGAGGATTTGATTACTATGATTAGAGGTTCTATGCCCCCTCCTGATAAGAGGCCTAGGGTGGAGCCTGAGTTCGAGAGTTTTGAACAGTGTTCAGAGGCTTCTGAGTCTTCGGCTGAAGACTTGCAGGAGTACCCTCATTATTCTGATTCTGATGTGGATGATTCCACTCCTTCAGCTTCTCCTCCTGAGGATTTTTCATTTTCAGAGACTCTGCATTCCATGAGGGAGCATTTTAAATGGGAAGGCCAAGATTTCTCTGATTCCAGGAAGAGGCTTAGGAATTCTTGTTTTTACCTCAGCATAGGCCCTTAGCTATACCTCCGGTGTTGAATGTGGTGGAAGATGTTTTTGCAGAGGCTTCCCTGAACCCTGATTCTTTGCCTCCTGCCCCTGTTAAACCTGATAGGTACTATAGGGTGCCAAAAGCTCATAAGTATCTTTTTAAGAGTCCTAGGGCAGACCCAGAAATTGTTTCTCAGGGGCCTAAAGGTGTTAAGGCCTCTGTTGTTAAAAATCCTGTTCCCTCTGATAAGGAGGCAAGGGCTTTGGATAGATGGGGAAAGAAAGTGTATACTTCTTCCACTTTAGCCATGAGGGCGTTGAATTGTCAGTTTCACATGCTAAAATATCAAAATTATCTCCTTTCACAATTGAAATCTAAGGTAGATGCTCTGGCGGAAGGTATTGAGTGTAAAGAGTTGCTGGATTTAGTTCATGTGTCTGAACAAGTGGGTAAGCATTCTTTGCAATGTGGTTTTGATGCTGTGCAGGCCTCCTCGAGGGTGGCTGCCACTGGTTCTGTTCTTCGCAGGCACGCTTGGTTGAGGGATCAGAATTTAGCTGAGCATGTTAAGACAAGGATTTTGGATGCTCCTTTACAGTCTGATGTGTTGTTTGGTTCCCCTGTGGAAGCAGTTTTAAAGAAAATGGAGGACAAGGCTAAATCTATGCAGACTGTTAAAGATTTTTTGCAGGTGCAGCCTCCAAAGTTTAGCAGAAATTGGCCTACTAAGGGATGGACATATCCTGCTTATGATTCCCAGTCTAGGGGTAGGTTTAAACGTGGTAGGGGCAGAGCTCAAGGTTCTTTTAGGCCTAGAACAGGGAGTTCTCCTGCTCAGACTTCTGGTGAGGGCAGGGGTCAGTCCTTTCGTAAACAGACCCAATGACCTGCCTTTTCAGCTGCCAGTACATTCTCGTCTGGCAGCTCCTTTGGGAGGAAGACTGTCTCTTTTCAAAGAAAATTGGGATTTAATTACTCAAGACAGATGGGTTTTGGATATCATTCACCACGGTTACAGGTTTTATTTCCATACCTTGCCCCCTTTCAAAGGCATGCCAGACGTTCCTCCTCCACAAAGGAAAGAGGGTCACAAGCAAATTTCTCTGTTACTCCAAATAGGGGCCATTCAGCCAGTCCCTGTACCAGAAAGGGGCCTAGGATTTTATTCTCGCCTGTTCCTAGTACCAAAGAAGGGGAACACGTGGAGACCAATTTTGGATTTATCTATCCTCAACACTTATCTGGACATTCCCAAGTTCAAAATGTTGACGTTACAACAGCTTTTACCTCTGCTGGGCAAAGATCACTGGATGGTAAATTTAGATCTCAAGGAAGCTTACCTTCATGTGCCTATAAGACTAAGTTGCAGAAAGTATCTGCGTTTTCGAGCTGGACATTCTCATTATCAGTTCTCTGCATTGCCCTTTGGCTTATCTACTGCGCCCAGAGTATTCACAAAGGTTCTGGCTCCAGTGATAGCTTACTTCAGGCTAAAAGGGATTGCCTGATTCTGGCTCAAGAAAAGGAAGACCTTCTACAGCATTTGGAATACGTCATAGCAGTGCTAAGATGCCTAGGGTATTCTGTGAACGAAATAAAGTCCAGTCTAGTACCCTCTCAAGACATGTGCTTTCTGGGTGTGAGACTGAATACAGCAGCCCAGATGGCCTTTTTAACCCCGGACAAACAAAAGAATCTTTCCAGTTACTTCCATCAACTATCTCTTCAGTCCGGGCTGACTGCAAGGACAGTCCTTCAAGCCTTAGGATTCATGGCATCTTGTATTCTGGTGCTTCCCAATGCCAAACTGCATATGAGGAAGCTGCAATGGTATCTCAAAAATGTATGGACACAGCACTGCCAGGATTTGGACACTGTCATTCAAATAATACCTTGCATTCAAAAAGAATTTTTGTGGTGGGCTCAGGAATGTCACCTAAACAAGGGACTCTCTGTGACCCGGCCAGAGGCGAGTCAGATTTTAACGACAGATGCCTCGGACATTGCTTGGGGAGCTCATCTAAATGGAAAGTGGATACAAGACAAGTGGCCTGCCAGACTACAGCATCTACATATCAACATGAAGGAGATGTTAGCAGTCCAGTTTGCATTAATGGCTTTCAAGGAGTTACTTCTTCCAGGGCAGGTGTTGATTCTAACAGACAACACAACTGTCATGTGGTACATCAACAAACAAGGGGAACACATTCTTATCCTCTATGAAGGTAAGCAATGATTTTATGCAACACTGCGCTCAGCTTGCAACTAACTCTTCAGGCAAGGTTTCTGCCGAGTGCACAGAACTCCTTAGCAGATGTGTTAAGCAGACAAATCATGGATCCCCACGAGTGGAAACTGGATCTTCATGTATTTCAGAAATTGACAGTGTCATGGGGAACTCCAGACATAGATCTGTTCGCTTCTCCACTAAACCACCAGCTGCCAAAGTTTTGCACAAAGGGGTTTCATCACACAGCTTGGAAAGTGGATGCTCTTTCTTTCAGTTGGAAAAATCTTCATGTGTATGCCTTTCCACCTCTGCCTCTTCTTCCAAAGGTGCTCCTAAAGGTCAGACAAGACAAGCCAAGGATGATTTTAATAGCTCCAGATTGGCCTCGCAACACTGGTACCCACTATTAAGGAGTCTGGTAAGGAAGCCTCCATGGCCTTTACCTTTGATTCCACATCTGTTATCTCAGAAGGACGGTCACCTGCTCAATGTCAAGCTTCACTCTCTTCATCTAACAGCCTGGCATATTCTGTTTTAAAACACAACAGGTCTCAACTTCCTCAACAAGTTTTAAATGTGATTATGGAAGCCAGAAGACCTAGTACAAGGAAAGTGTACGCAGAAAAATGGAAGAGATTTTTATTTTGGAGTGCAGCAAAGAATTTGGAGATTTCTGAGCCTAATTTGAGTGTGGCTCTTCAATATCTTACTGAGTTATTGGACAAAGGTTTGTCCTTCTCTTCCATTAAGATTCATGCTGCAGCAATTTCAGCTCACTATGATTGTGACCCACCATTGTTTTCGCATCCTTTGTTCAAGCAGTTTCTTAGAGGGCAAGGAATATAAGACCCCCACGTGAGCTCCTACTCCTGCTTGGGATCTCAATTTTGTGTTGGAAAAACTTACTCTACAACCTTTTGAGCCTCGGCTACTGCTGAATTGAAATACTTGTCATGGAAGACTGCTTTTTGTTGGCTATTACTTCTGCAAGAAGGGTTTCTGAGTTGCAGGCCCTTATGGCAGTAGAGCCCTTTTGATTTTTCATAAGGATAGGGTATCATTACGCACTAATCCTTCCTTTATGCCTAAGGTGGTTTCTAGTGTGGCTTTAAACCAAACTATTCATTTGCCTACTTTCTATGCAGATCCCCAAAATAAGGGGAAAAGATTTTGCACACTTTAGATGTACATAGGCAGTTGCGTTATTATTTAAACAGGACTAAGGATTTCAGGCAGTCTCAGCAGTTGTTTGTTTCTTTTGCTTTGAGTTCTCAAGGCAAGCCTGTGTCTAAGCAAACTATTTCTAAGTGGATTGGGTTTTGCATTTCATTTTGTTATTCCCATCATGGCAAGGAGATTCCAGCTGGGATTAGGCCTCATTCCACTAGGGCTACTGCCACTTCAACAGCATTTCTAAGGGGGGTGGCAACTAAGGATATTTTGGAGGCAGCTACTTGGAGTTCAGTGCATACTTTCTCTAAGCATTACCACCTTCCTCTCTACTCTAAATCTAGGGCTGGTTTTGCCACAGCTATTTTGCAAGGCATGTTGACAGCTCCTGCTTCCTTATGATTTGCCAGCCTCCCTTAACTCTGCTTTGGGATTCTACCCAATGGTTAGGACTGCAGCAATGTGGAATGAAGAACATAGTACAGTTTTGTACCTACCATAAATGTAGATGTTCGAGGATCCACATTGCTGCAGTCCAATTTACCCTCCCTCCTTCCCTCTGTGTTTAGGGGTGGTGGTGTGGGTTAGGATATACTCTTGTACATTTGTATATATTGTATATATGTTTGGTGCAGGGTTTTTTGGTTTTTTGCTTTGGGCTTTGTCTTTTTAGGGTCTTCTGACATCTGGGGCAAGAAAAGACTGAGGATATGACGTCGGTCATGCGCATTAGTACCCTGACGTCCTGACATCAGTCTAATGCGCCTTGACCGACGTCAGCCATATACTTTGGTATTCGGGCCGACTGGACAGCGGACTACCCAATGGTTAGGACTGCAGCAATGTGGATCCTCGAACATCTACATTTATGGTAGGTACAAAACTGTACTTTCTCTGCCCTACCTTTAGGATTGTCCTGTGATCCAAGTGTGTTCAAAAAGTGAATAATGCCTATGATAGCCTGGTTCAGGTTATCCACGTGTTAACCATGTTTTACCCCAGTAAACCAAATGTAAGTGAATGTAGTAGTCTTCATTGAAGCCGATAAAGCTGATCCAGTATGAGTGCAGTGTTGGTGTCATGTGTTATAGATGTGACCTTGTCTTTGAGGGATTTGCATAGGTATCTTAAAGGTATTATACTGAGCTATTTACTTCTGCCTTTTAGATGCATTTTAGAGTAATATGATTTGTATGTATTTTAAGACCTAAGAAACTTTTCATATGGTGATGGCAGCTTAAACCTGTACAATCTGCACGTTCATCTCAATGCAATGTGTTAACATTTTTCAACTGGTAGTTTACATTCACTGAAATGTAAAAAAAAAAAAAAAAAAAAAAAGGTGGCAATACAGGAGTAATTGATTGTAATAGTTTACTAATGGCTGACAGTCCATGCCAGAATAACTTGACTTTTTGGTAGTTCGATTTTTTTTTTTTCTAGGTCTGTACTAGGTGTATTTGCTTAATTGAAAAAAAATTTCAGAGCATGGTCCTGTTCCTTGCTTGATGCCACTAAAGTATAAGCAGGTTCAGGATGTGTAGTAAAATGTTTAAACCAAGAATGGCTTTTAAAGTCTTTTAATGCACAAAGGTAGGTATAGTTACTAGTTGTGGTACTGTATACTAAAATTTTATATTGGGTTTTTGACAGCTGTTTAAGAAAGTACTTTTGTAGAACTTTATTCATATCACAAGACATTGCTCTTTACCTTGAAATAAAAATATATATTTTTTTGAGCTAACATGCAGTAGTCAGTCTTTCTCTAAACTGTGTAGATTAGCGTACAGCTGTTTTTTTTCTTTTTCCAATCTGACATGGTTTGATTTTGTAGCCACTTGCATATTTCTGCAGAGTGAAAAAAAAAGCATGTTAAAAGCTATTGCAGCAGTTTAAAGAAGCAATTTACAATATTCTTTTAGTAGTCCTTGACCATTATTTGATTTTTTTTTTTTTTTCCCCCAGTTACCATTCAGAGCACTGGAGAGAAAGGTATCAAGATAAGTTACATTTAATATTACATTTTGTGTGTTATTACTGGTATTTCATGTTTCATATTGCTAGTTTGGAGAAAAGCATGGAACATCACAAAACTAGTGGCATTGTTTGGAGAAAAGCATGGAACATCACAAAACTAGTGGCATTGTTTCAGATATATTAACCTTTTAAGCTGACGTTTTGGCTACTCTGCACCCGAAAGTGGAATTTTAGGTTACAGAATGAAGTTTGATGGCAGTGTATGAAATTACATTATGCCATTCAGAAATTTTTTTTTCTTTTATTGTTTAAAAAAAAAAAAAAAAAAAAGTGACGGAAGATTATATAACTAGGGGAGTAAGAGTTATAGCCATAATACTGGTTTGGTAAGTTAGTAAGTGAACTGATCCCTCATGAACTATTTTTAGATCTAGACAACCTTTATAGCAAAGCATAGACCTGGTAACAGAGACTACCATACCAACCTGGTTTCAGATTCTGTAACTGCAGATTTGCTCAAGATTGGAACAACCAGTACTAGGACTGCATGTTGTCTAAGATTTTTGCAATTTGCTATAACCTTATCTGCGGTCTTGCCTAAGTCCTCCCTAATTTTGTGGATCATTCTGGATGGAGCACTTTTTTTTTCCTGTTGCATTCATTAAAGAACCTGGAATAGATTTAACTATAGCATTTCTGGTTTTCATTTAACTGTTTCATTGCATTTTTTATTTCTCCTTTGCTGTCTTATGATTGGATCATTACTGGCGCTATAAGTTGCCCCTTTTTAGAAGCAGATATCTGTGCTGGGGATTCACCTGTAAGTGATTGCTGTTGCGTAGACCTTGCTCAGGCACCAGACAGTGCCCATTTTGATTCTTTGTTTTACTTTTTTTATGACCTCTAGCCATTGGTACTCAGCTCCATCTTGTAAACTGTCCTTTAATTCCCCTCATTCTACATGCTCTACAGTGTTGTGGGACAAGAACCAGATATTAGTGGGCTATCTAAGGTTTTTGTTATGGTGGTTCTTGGGTCCCTGGTGGACCAAGGAACTAATTCAGCCTGTCCTTCCTTCCCAAGTAGGAAAGAGATTCTACTCCAGAATGTTCCTGGTTCCTTGAAAGGAGTGCACTTGGAGACCTAGAATGGATCTATTCCTCCTTGCTCAACATCTTTCGCAAGGTTCCTCCATTTCAGATGCTTTGTCTTCAAAACCTGTTTCCTTTGTTGCTGCTCCACGCTTTTCTGGTGTCCTTGGATCTGAAGGATGCTTTCCTTAATGTTCTTATTCACCTTGATTTCAGGAAGTTTTTGCATTTCTGTTTGTTCTGTCATTTTTAGTTCTGTGCTTTGCCCTTTGGCTACTCTCCTGCCCCAATCTTCTTTCAGTTGCTCCCATTAGGGGTCGCCACAGCAGATCAACTGTTTCCATTTCTTCCTGTCTTCTGCAGCTTGCTCTGTCACACCAACCACCTGCATGTCCTATCACCACATCCATAAACCTCATCTTAGGCCTTCCTCTTTTCCTGTTACCTGGCAGCTTCATCCTTAGCATCTTTTTCCCAATATACTCTGCATCCCTCCTCAGCACATGTCCAAACCAATGTAATCGTGCCTCTCTGGCTTTGTCTCCAAGCCTTCCAACCTGGGCTGACCCTCTATACTTATTCCTAATCCTGTCTATCCTCATCACACCCAGTGCAAATCTTAATATCTTCAACTTTGCCACGTCAAGCTCCGACTCCTGCCTTTGTCAATAACACTGTCTCCAACCCATATAACATAGCTGGTCTCACTACCCTCTTGTAGACCTTCCCTTTCACTCTTACTGGTACTCGTCTGTCACAAATCTTCTCCACCCACTCCATCCTGCCTGTACTCTCTTCACCTCTCTTCCACTCTCTCACCATTACTCTGAACTGTTGATCCCAAGTATTTAAACTCATCCACCTTCGCCACCTCTACTCCCTGCATCCTCGCTGTTCCTCTATCCTCCCTCTCATTTGCACACATATATTCTGTCTTGTCTTGCTGACCTTCATTCCTCTTCTCTCTAGAGCATATCTCCACCTCTCCAGGGTCGTCTCCACCTGTTCTCTACTCTCACTACAGATCACAATGTCATCTGCAAACATCATAGTCCACAGGGACTCCTGTCTGATCTCGTCTGTCAACCTGTCCATCACCATTGCAATTAAGAAAGGGCTCAGAGCTGATCCTTGATGTAATCCCACCTCCACCTTAAATGCATCCGTCACTCCCACCGCAGACCTCGCCGCTATCACACTACCCTTGTACATATCCTGTCCACTCTTACATACTTCACTGACACTCCCGACTTCTTCGTACAGTACCACAACTCCTCTCTAGGCACCCTGTCATATGCTTTCTGTAAATCCACAAAAACGTAATGAAACTCTTTCTGACCTTCTCTGTACTTCTCTATCAACACACTCAGAGCAAACCTCGCATCTGTAGTGCTCTTTCCTGGCATGAAACCATACTTCTGATCACTAATCATCACCTCCCTTCTTAATCTAGCTTCCACTACTCTTTCAATTGCCTAGCTCATGTGATTGCTTTTTGCAGAATCCAAGGCTTTCAGATTTAATCTTTAGATGAGCTGTTGATTCAGGCATCATCTTCCAGTTGCCTGTTACAGGCTGTGGAGTTCACCATGGCTCTCCTTCAAAGTCTGGGGTTCACAATCAACTTCCAAAAGTTTGTCTTGACTCATCCTCAAGATCATGTGCATCTGGGCTGTAGGATTCATGCCGTACCAATGTTGGCTTGAGTTCTGTCTCCAAAGCTTTTGTCTTTGACAACTTTGTGTGATCTTCCCCTGCCTGCAGTTTCAGCTAAGGAGTTTCTGTGGGCCATAGGATTCATGGCCTCTTCTATTCCAGTACTCCCTTTTGCTAGACTGCCTATGTGGAAACTTCAGTGGTACCCAGGTCAGGTTGGCTTAAGCATTGACATCCTCTGCATTTGTGTGCCTCTCCTTCCTTGTCTCAAGCAGGAATGCAAGTGGTGGGTTCAGAAACTTGCCCTCATCCCTGCCCTGCCCTTTCAGCCTCCGATTCTTTCTTAAGAACTTTTCAGACACATACGGTGGGTGGCTTCCTGCGGTCACCTGAAGGTTCAGGGTGTCTGCACCCCCATCAGAAGTCTGACCATATCAACATAAAAGAGATGATGTCACAGATTCTGGCCATTTAGACTTTTCACCTCATGCTGTTTCCAGGTCCCCTGAAGGTTTTCGCAAACAGCACCCCGGTGATGTATGTTGACAAGCAGAAGGTACAAAGTCTTACCTTTTTTTGCAGGTTGGCTCTTCAGGCCTGGGATCTGGCTATCGGCTAACCCTTCAGGCAGTGCATCTTCCTTCAGAGCGCAATGCTAGTGGCAGACACCTTGAGTAGGTCCAAAACACTGTCTCATGAATGGATGGTTCACAGATGTGCATTTCTGGACATAGTCCATTAGTGGGGTGTTTCTCTGGTTGATCTTTTTGCCTGTCCTGTCAACAGGCATCTCCCTTGTTTCTGTTTCAGAGGACCATGCCATCTGGTGTGGAAGATGGGACGCCCTTTCTTTGCCTTGAAAGAGATGTTTTCTCTGGCTGTCCTCTTCCTCTACTTCTAAGAGTCCTGCAGAAGGTTCAGCTAGGCTCCCTGAAAATCTTGCTAGTGTGACACTTTTGGCTGAGACAGCACTGTTTTCCCCTCTTAATGCATCTGGCCAGGGGCAATGACAAGAAGTTACCTCAGCAGTTGGATCTCCTCACACAGGACAAGGTGTCATTCATCCATCCTCACTTGGCCACTCTTCATCTGACATTGTGGGTGATAGGGCTTTGATCCCTTTTAAGCACTTCTTTTCTGAGGACTTTCCCATAGTTTTACAGGAGGCAAGAAAGCTGCAAACAGGAAGTCTTGCGTCCAAATGGAAAAGATTTTCTGTCTGATGCCATAGCCAGGGCCCCTTTTCAGTGGTGATCCTTCTGGTTCTCTATTTGTGTGAGTGGTTTCAGTCTGGCTTGGCCTATGCTTCTGTAAAAACCCATTTGTCATCTATTTCTGCCTGTCTACTCTTGAATCCTTCTCTCTCTGGCTTCTTGTGTTGAGGTGGTCAGTTTCTTAAAAGCATCCTACATCTTAGGCCTCCAAGGAAGCTATTCCTCCTCCTTGGGACCCTAATTTTGTTTTGGACAAATTGACTCTGGTTTGTTTCTTGCCTGTAGTTTCAGCTTCTCTGCAGCACTGTACTTGGAAGACTGTCTTGTTGCTTGCTCTTACTTCTGCTGGGACGGTTTCTTGAGCTTCAAGACCCCCCCCCCCCATAGATGGGGTGTTT
This sequence comes from Protopterus annectens, assembly GCF_019279795.1. Taxonomy (NCBI): domain Eukaryota; kingdom Metazoa; phylum Chordata; order Ceratodontiformes; family Protopteridae; genus Protopterus; species Protopterus annectens. Next base: position 1,795,620,904 of record NC_056735.1, on the reverse strand, counting down.
GTTTGTACTAAGGCTTCTTTTATGCCCAGGGTTAACGAGCTGTCAAATCAGGCAGTACAACTCCCTTCCTTTTTTCCTTTTCCTCAGTGTGCTAGTGAGAGTGTTCTGCATTCCTTGGATTTGCACAGACAGCTTTTATTTATTTATTTATATTTTTTGGAGGGGGGCAAAACTAAGCCATTCGTATCTCTGACCAGCTTTTGGTTTCTTTTCATCCCAGGACATTGTGTTTGGCTGTTTCTAAGCAAACAAACTTCTGGATATCTAAGGCCTTTTCTTTTTTTTGTCCTTTTCATGACAAGTGTCTGTCTACTTTAGTTAATGCTCATTCCACTGTGGCAGTGGCCTTTTCTGATGCTTTCAAGAGTTTGGGCACCAATTCCATCCTTGAAGTTGCTACTTGGTCTTCAGTGCATACCTTTACTAAACGTTAACAGAGCAGGTTTTGGTAGAGTTATCATGCATGGGTTTGTTGAATCTTCCCAGCCTTTCACCTCCCACTCATTTTCTAAAGTTATTTTGTACTCTTCCTAAGGTGAAGAATAATGCAACAGTGATATAGAAGGACATAGTAAAGTTGTGTAAAATCTTTACCACAACAGTAAATTATCTTTTCACTGTTGTGATATTTGGTACCTCCCTACACACCCCTTTTTCTTTCGGACTTGATAGTTACTTTCCTGGCTGAGGGCCCCCCCTTTTCCATCTGCATTTTCTCCCTCTGAGTTTGCATAGCCTTCTTTTGTCTTATGGAGACTATTCTCTACTGGAGCAGTTCTTTTCTGGGTAACTACGTCCGTACATCACATTTATGTCCCACTTCCTGTTGGGTAGTATATGTATGATGTATAGTGCATACAAAATCTAAAGGCTTTTGTGTTACTGGCCAGACATTGGATTTATCCTAGACAGGAGATCCCTAAGGTGAAGAATACTGCAACAATGAAAAGGACGTCTACTGTTGCGGTAAGACTTTACACAACTCTTTCTTTTATACTGCAGAACTTGTATATCCAAATCTAATTCTTGATTCTGCCTTTACATGGATTAGTGAAGCATCTCACCATTTCCATAGCTGTTCTAGTATCCATTGTTTTCTTCTCCTGTATTTTGAGCTTCTCTCTTTCACACTTTTTGTGATTACTTTTTGGCTACCAAGGCAAGTGATGCTAATAGCTCCTTCATAAGTTTAGACATCTCGTTTCTACACCAACTCCTTACAAATTCTTTGGCAAGAGCACGAGATGCATCTGCATATCAATGTCCTGGAGATGAGTAGTGCTACTAGTGTTGCAAGCACTTCAGAGCTTTCTTCCTCTGGGGACTATTGCAGTCCACTCAGACAATATGTCAGTGGCATGGTATCTGAACAAACAGGAAGGAACAGTGGTATGGTCTGAACAAACTGGAAGGAACCAAGTCCTATCCCCTTTGCAGAGAGGCCATGCGAGTGTGGCAGTGGGCAGTGTCTTCCCAATGTTTTCTGGTAGCAACGCACATTCCGGGGAAGTCCAATGTGATCGCAGACCAGCTAAGCAGAGCTATTCTGATGCCTCACGTGTGGTCCCTGAATTGTGAAGTTGCGGAGTAGATCTTCCGCAGGTGGGGACAGCCTTGCTGCAACCTTTTTGCCAGCCCCCTCAATGCCAAATGCAGCAGCTTACTTCACCTTTATCCCCCCTCAGGGGGGCCCTCCGGTCTGTTATATGCCTTCCCTCCGGTTCCTTTGCTCTCAAAGGTTATTCAGAAAGCGCAATCCTAGGGAAGCAAACTGATTCTGATTGCTCTACACTGGCCTAGTCAAATTTGGTTCCCCTTTCTCCACCCCCATCTCATGGACGCTCCTTGGATTCCCGACCCACAACCAGACTTACTGACTCGCATGTCAGGGCAGCTCCATCCCTCTCTTCGGACCCTCCGGTTGACAGCCTGGCTACTCCACTTCCATCATTAGTTAGGCTTCACCAATTTTCACCGAAGGTGGTTCATATTCTATCTTCCTCTCATAAGCCTTTGACCAGGAAGATTTATTACAGCAAATGGAAGAGGTTTTCCATCTGGGCACATGCCAAAAAGATTAACCCTTACACTGCTCCAATTTTGTCTGTATTGGAGTTCTATGCTTTTTCAACCGGTGTTCAGCTGCTGCAACCATTAAAGTCCAGTTGGCGGCGATTTCTACTTTTCATGTCGTAGACGAACCTAGCCTGATGGCACATAGACTCTGTAAGTCTTTCCTAAAGGGCACTTTGTTGCTTCGTCCTCCTGTCTCAGAACCTGTTATGCCTTGGGATTTAAACTTTGTTCTACAGGGTCTTACTTCACCCCCCCCCCCCCCCGCTTTGAGGCTGCAGCCACTTATTTAAAATTCTTAACTTGGAAGACTGTCTTTTCGGTCGCCATCACGTCAGCCAGATGTGTTTCGAGGCTTCAAGGTTTATCAAACTCCCTTATTTGATTTTTCATAAGGACAGGGTTTCTCTCGGACCGAATCCTTCCTTTCTTCCCAAAGTAGCGTCAGTTAGTAACCTTAACCAATCTATTGAATTGCCAGTGTTTTTTCTTCAGTTCTCAAACAAGGCAGAATTCAAATTTCATCAGTTGGATGTGCACAGACAATTACGATTTTATTTGCACTGAACGAAGGACCTCAGAAAATCTGATCAGTTTGTTTCATTTTCGGAAAACAGAATTGGGTCTCCTGTTTCCAAAGTCACGTTGTCAAAGTGGATTTCCAGTTGTATTTCGTTCATTTATACTTCGGGGGGGAAGAGATTTACCATTCTGAGTGAAGGCTCACTTTATCCGGTCTTTATCTACATCTACAGCTTTTCAGGCCAGGTTGTCTATGGATGATGCTTGTGCTGCGGCTACTTGGGCATCTCCTCACACCTTTGTTACTCATTACAAGTTAGATGTGGTATCTAGGGGCAGGTCTTCCTTTGGTTCCACAGTGCTCAGGAGTATTTTCCACTGAGCCTCCCAGGATTTAGGTGCTGAGGACGCTGTCGCACAGGTAAGAATGTAGGCGAGATTGTACTACATAACATCAAGAAGTTATGTACTCACCATAACGTTCGATGTATGTAGTCCATCTCGCCTCACATTCTTACTTACCCCCCCACCTTCCCCCGTCCTGGAGGATCTGGAGGTTAGGCCTTGTTTCAAGAGTTCCCTTCATTCTTGATTTGTTCTTCCTTCCTTAGGTGGTGTTATGCATGGAGAATGAGTGCTGGTGCTTGCAGCAAACAAGATCTGGGGATAGAGAGCAGTGCAGCATGATGGGATACCATCTTAGCCCAGCCAATAGAAAGACTTTGAGCTAAAAATATGGCCGAGTCGGAGCCGACATTCTGCTCTGAACCCACAGGTAAGAATGTGAGGCGAGATGGACTACATACATCGAACGTTATGGTGAGTACATAACTTCTTGTTTTTCATTAGTAGGGATCAGAACACATCTCAGAAATACAGAAATCCCCCTAGGGAAAGCTACTCTGACAAACCCCCATAGTGAACCTCCAGCTGGGAGGCCTCCCTTTTGAAGCAAAACTCTGTGACCACCTTTGTGATACCACTCCCCCTGCCCTTAGCTCCATTACTCCTTTTTCCCAAAGACTGTTGCTGTCCCTGGCCAGGTGGGAAACTATTACCACAGACAAGCGGGTCCTGTTCACGATCAAGGGTGGATGTTCTTAGTGTTTCACTGTTGCAGTCTTTACACTTGGGTTATCCTGCTGGCAGGCTATTCTGTCAGCCTGAATTCCAAAGTCTAGGTCCGGCGTCGGTTGCTGTCACCTCTTCCCTGACGTCAGTGCACCAGGGGTATAAAAGATGCAGCCAACGCCATTTTCTTCAGTCTTTCTTGCAGAGCGGTGCCCAAAGCAGAAGCAGTTAGCAAGTGCCAGTCGGCAGACTCCTGAGATTTTCATGTTTGAATTTTAGATCCGAAGTCTTCATTAAAAGCCAAGTACCCCATTGGGGAAAACTTTTTTCTTGCTCCAGACCGATGTCAGAAAAAGTTAATAATTGTATTTCTTGTGGGAAGCAAATACCTCATAAGGACTTTCATTCTTACTGTATTCCTTGCCTAGGCCCTGACCACGACATTGCTAGTTGTTGGTTTTGTGCCAGATTTAACCAGCGCACTATTAAGCGTCTATGATTTTGCATTTCACTGTTTTGGCAAAAGATTTAATTACAAGATGCCATCGGATAGCCATCCGACTACCGGAATTCACAAGAAAAGCAAAGAAAAAGAACAGGACAGGCATCCGAGGTCTAAAACCGACGAGGCTTCCTCTAAGCCAGTCACCGGTTCTCAGTGAGGCACTTTCGCAGCCCCTGACGCCCGCTGCTTTGGACCCGCAGGCTGCTACAGCCTCCCATGTGGAGTCGCCTAGGCCGCTGGAAGCTCAAGGTATTGGACCTTCGGAGACTATTCCCTAAAATGGGTCTGGAGCCGCTGAGCAGGCATCTGCTTCTGAGGGTGTTTTCAGACCTACTCAATTGTACATTAAAGCGACTCCAGTTACAAAGGCAAAGACTAAAGCACCTTTAAAGACAAAGAAACAAGTACAACAGCATAATGGTCAGGCCTCCATGCCCAAAAAACAGATGCTCAAAATGGCCGAAGACTTAATTACTTTGATCAGGGCTTCTCATTCCCCTCCTGGTAAGAGGCCTAGGCAAGAGACAGAATATGAATCTTCAGGTCAGGTTTCTATTTCATCTGATCAGGAATACTCTCTTCCTCTCTGAGGATTCTGATGCTGAAGAATCTATCCCAACCTTGCATACCATGAGGGAACATTTCCACTGGGAGAGCCACGATTATTCAGAATCTAAGAAAAAGCTCAGAGACTTCCTTTTACTCCCACAACACATACCCCTAGCTATTCCACCTGTGTTAGACATTGTAGATGTATTTTCAGAGTCCAGTCTGACCCCTGACTCCTTAGCTCCAGCTCCTGTTAAGCCGGACAGGTACTACAGGGTGCATGACTCTCATAAATTACTTTTCAAAAACCCTGGTGCTGACCCAGAAACTATCTCTCAGGGTCCCAAAGGGGTCAAGGCATCCACTGCAAAAAACCCTGCTCCCTCTGACAGGGATTCTTGAGCATTGGACAGATGGGGGAAGAAGATTTACACCTCTGCTACCTTGGTTATAAGGGCTTTAAATTGTCAGTTTCATATGCTCAAATATCAGCAATATAGTATGTCACTGCTTAAACAGAAAGTATGTGGTTCTGATTCTTTGGAGGCCTCCTGCAGGGCTGCTGTTACTGGTTCTGTCATCAGGAGGCATGCTTGGTTAAAGGAACAAAATCTGCCTGACCATGTCATAGCAAAATTTATTAGATGCTTCATTACAGCATGATACCTTGTTTGGTGTTAAAGCAGAGGACATTTTAAAGAAAATGGAGGACAAAGCTAAATCTATGGAAATGGTTAAGGATTTCTTACAGGTACAGCCACCAAGATTTAGCAGACACTGGCCTACAAAGAATTGGTCCTTTCCAGTGTCAGACAGACCACAAAGGGGCAGATACAGTTGCCCAAGAGGCAGATCCCAGCCCCAAGGTTCGTACAGATCTAAACAATGGGGTGCTTCTACCTCCAAAAGTGGAGAAGACAAATCACAGCCATACAGGAAACAGTCCCAACGACTTCCCCCTGCCTGCACCAAGCACTTATCTTCTGGCAGCACCTTTTAGGGGTAAAACTAGCACTTTTTTCACAAAATTGGCACATAACCCAGGACAAATGGGTCCTAGACATAGTGTCACAAGGCTACAAGTTTCACTTCCATACCCTGCCAAGGACAAACGGTTGGCTAGACCTGCCAAAACCTCAATGGTCAGAGGCACAAAAACAAGTCTCATCCCTCATGGACATGAGGGCCATTCAGCAAGTACCAGAGCAAGAGCAGGGACAAGGATTTTATTTGACTGCTCTTGGTACCAAGAAAGGACAAGACCTGGAGATCAATACTGGACCTATCTATTCTAAACACATGTCTGGATATACCAAAATTCAAAATGTTGACTCTACAGCAGCTTCTGCCCATGCTGGGCAAGAAGGCTTGGCTTGTGACTTTAGACCTAAAAGAGGCATACCTGCATGTCCCAGTCAGACAAGCATGCAGAAGATACCTCAGATTCAAAGCTGGCTCAATGCACTAGCAATTCGCTGCACTGCCCTTTGGCTTATCTACTGCACCCAGGGTCTTCACAAAGTGCCTGGCACCAGTAATTGCATTCTACAGACAAAGAGGAATACAAATATATCCTTACTTGGATGACTGCCTCGTTCAACCAGTGAACAAGGACATTCTACTACAGCATCTGGCGTTTGTAAAGAGATTTCTAACAGGACTAGGGTACACAGTCAACGAAAAGAACTAAAAACTAGTACCCTCTCAAGAGATAATATTCCTGGGTGCAAGCTTAAATACAACTGCCCAGATGGCTTATCTCACACCAGACAAACAAAGGCAACTGACTACATATTTCAAACTGTTGGCAAAAGTCCCAGTTATCTGCAAGAAAATTCTGCAGGTTTTGGGCTTCATGGCATCCTGCATTCTACTAATTCCATATGCGAGACTGCATATGAGGAAACTTCAGTGGTACCTAAAACATGTTTGGGCTCAAGATTGTTACAGCCTGGAAACAGTAATTACCCTCATTCCCTGCCTGCAACAGGAGTTTTGATGGTGGGCGAAGGCTTGTCATCAGAACAAGGGACAACCATTCACTTTACCCCCAGCCAGGCAGACATTAACAACAGATGCATCAGATTATGCCTGGGGGGCCCACATGGTAGGAAGATGCATTCAAGGCACATGGTCCGCAAACCAAATGTGTCTACATATCAATCAAAAAGAGACGCTAGCTGTTCAGAATGCCCTGAAAGCCTTCAAGGACCTACTTCATCCGGGACAACTACTGATAAAGGCAGACAACACCACGATCATGTGGTATATAAACAAGCAGGGAGGCACTCATTCTTACCCCCTTTGCAGACTAGCCATGACTTTGAGAGACACAGCATTGACTTACCAGGTACATCTGCAGGCACAATTCCTGCCAGGAAAGATGAATACTCTGGCAGACGAACTAAGCAGAAACCTCATGGATCCCCACGAGTGGAAATTGGATCCACAAGTCTTCAGCATGACAAGGAAATGGGCCTGCCCGGATATAAATCTATTTGCCTCTCCTCACAACTACCAACTAAAAAGATTCTGCACAAGGACTTATCACAGACGAGCATGGAAAGTGGACGCCCTATCTTTCAGCTGGAAATGTTTAGTAGTATATGCCTTCCCTCCACTGCCTCTCCTCCCCAAGGTTCTCCTAAAGGTCAGGCAAGAGAAGCCAAAGTTGATATTGATTGCCCCAGACTGGCCCAGCCAGTACTAGTATCCAATCCTAAGGAACTTGTCTCAATGCCCGGCTTGGACCTTGTCTCAAATACCTCATCTACTGTCCCAAAAAAAAAAATCAGATCCTGTACAGCCAACTCAAGACCTTAAATCTGGCAGCATGGCTGATAATGTAGTCATACAAAACGCACCTCACACTAAAGCTGTGATTGATGTCATTTTTGGAGGCCAGAGGGCCTAGTACCAGAAAATCTTACGCTGGAAAATGGAAGAGATTCTGTGCCTGAAACCAGGCACAAGGAATTGACACAGCTGTACCAAATATTCCTCAGATTTTACAATACTTAACTGAGATGCTGGACAAAGGCCTATCCTTTTCATCAGTTAAAGTTCATGCCTTTGCCATTTTGGCTCATTACAATACAGAGCCACCAATCTTTTCACATCCTTTAAGGCAGTACCTCAGAGCAGCCAAAAACTTAAGGCCTCCAAGGAGATCACCAATACCTGCATGGGACCTCAATTATGTCTTGGAAAAACTCACCCTGCCTCCTTTTGAGCCTGCCACTACAGCTGATATAAAGTTTTTATCTTGGAAACCAGCTCTGCCCCTAGCAATAACCTCTGCAAGATGAGTCTCAGAGCTACAGGCACTTATGGCTGTGGAACCTTTTATCATTTTTTATCCAGACAGGGTTTCCCTGAGGACAAACCCGACATTTATGCCTAAGGTAGTATCCAGTGTGGCCCGTAACCAAACTATTCATCTGCCTACTTTTTATCCAAACCCACAGATTAAGGGGGAGAGAATTCTGCATTCTTTGGACATACACAGACAGCTATGCTTCTACTTGAACAGAACCAAAGCTTTCAGAAAGACAGAGCAACTACTAGTGGCATATGCTACATGATCACAAGGAAATGCCATCTCAAAGCAGACTATTTCAATGTGGATAGGCCACTGCATTCGTTTCTGCTATTCACAACATGGCAAGCCAGTGCCTAAGGGCATTGGGCCACATTCAACTAGAGCAGCAGCCATTTCAGCAGCCTTCCTCAGGGGAGTACCAACCAAAGACATTTTAGAGGCTGCTACCTGGAGTTCAGTGCACACCTTTACAAAGCACCATCATTTACCACTCTACTCTAAATCCAGGGCAGGCTTTGCCACTGCAGTTTTGCAGGGCCTCATAGCCACTCCTAATGCTATTTAGCTCCAGCCTCCCAACCATAGCTTTGGGATTCAACCCAAGTGTAATGACTGTAACAGTAAAACACGAAGAAACATAGTACAGTTGTGTACACTTACCATAAATGTAGATGTTAGAGTGTATTCACTGTTGCAGTCCAGGTTACCCACCCACCATCCCCCATATCTTTGCTGGAACTTACCTACACTTCTCTAATCTATACAACCTATATGGTGTATTTGCTTGTAGATGAAGGTATAATATATTTTGGTGCATGCATGTTTTATTGGCATATTTTTTAGCCTACCCTTTTGGGGGCACCTGACATCTGGGGCAAGAAAAACTGAAGAAAATGGCGTCTGCTGCATCTTTTATACCCCTGGCGCACTGACGTCAGGGAAGAGGCGACAGCAACCGACGCTGGACCTAGACTTTGGAATTCAGGCAGACTTGAGGGTAGCCTGCCAGCAGGATAACCCAAGTGTAATGACTGCAACAGTGAATACACTCTAACATCTACATTTATGGTAAGTGTACACAGCTGTACTTTATGCCGTGTTCTGGGAAAATATTCCCCCTCCGAAAGATGTGACACAACTGCCTCACAACCAAATGTCCCTTCTTACCACCATTCTTCAAGACCTCTGGAAGTGGGGCACTGTCGAGCAAGTCCCAAAGTACATCATTGAAAGTATTTTATTCCAGGATTTTTCTAGTGACCATAAAATAACAGTGAAGGCCCATCCTAAACTGGTCTCTCCTAAACACTCCAAAGTACCTTCTTTCAAAATGCTCTCTACACATATGTACTCGTCGCCCCCCCCCCCCCAAAGCGCTCTTAGTGCCACTAGATCTAAAGGATGCCTACTTACTGTACCCATTCATCCTCCTTGCAGGAGTTTCCTTAAGTTTTCCTCTAGCTCCTCAGATTTTCAATTTACTGCTCTGACTTTTGGTCTTTACACAGCACCAAGAGTGTTCACAATGCGTCAGGCTCCAGTGCTAGCTAACTTTGTCACACTCTAGGAATCCAGATTTTCCCCTTCCTGGATGACCTAGTGATCAGGCACTTTCTCCAGAAATTCTTGATCATTTAAACTTTACCCTCCAACTCCTGGCATGTCTGGGTTTCACTTTAAACTACAAAAAAAATTCTACATGGCCCCCTACATATAGGACCTGATGTTCATCGTGCATACAGCTGCAGTCATAACAGATGGGTTCTCCTGCCATCAGGCGGGTCCTCGGTCCGCCGAATTCCAAAGTCTAGGTCCGGCGTCGGTTGTCGTTGCTTCTTCCCTGACGTCAGTGCTACAGGGGTATAAAAGAACCAGCCGACGCCATGTTCTTCAGTCTTTCTTGCCGCGGTGCCCGAGCAGAAGCAGTTCGCAAGTGCCGGTCGGCCAGCTCCTGAGATTACGAAAATTTGAAAACCAAGTCTTCTTAAAGCTAAGTACCCGTTAGAAACTTTTCTTGCCTCAGACCGATGTCAGACAAAGTTAATAATTGTATTTCTTGTGGGAAGCAAATACCGCATAAGGATTTCCATTCCCTCTGTATACCTTGTTTAGGCCCAGACCACGACGTCTCTGTCTGTCACTGTTGTGCTACGTTCAACAAACGCACTATTAAGCGTCAGGTGGAGTTCGCCCAGCATTTTTTTGGGAAAGCTTTTAACTATACCATGTCGTCGGATACTCCGACACCGTTTTTGTCTAAAAAACGCAAAGACAAGGACCGACACTCGAGGTCCGCAGCCTCTACCGACACCATGCCAAAGCCGACTACATGTGGTCCGGTTCTCAGTGAGGCGCCTACGCAGCCCCTGACTACCGACGACACTTCTTTGGCGGTGTCTCCTGTACCCGAGGTCGCAGGCTCCTCTGCCCACACACCGACTACAGATACCGAAGCCACTCTTGGCGTTGAAACACAGAATGTGGACAGGTCCACCTCCACTCAAGGTGTCTTCAGACCTTCTTCTTCTTCTTTCTCCATCAAGGCTTTCACCAAGTCTAAAGCAACCATACACCTTAAGAGACCAGTTACACAGGGCCCATCTCCAGGCCCCATGCCTAAGAGACAGATGCTTAAAATGGCTGAGGATTTAATTACTCTAATCAGAGGATGTCCTTCAAGGATGCATCTGCAGTCCTTACAAATGGGTTGTCCTGTCGTCAGGCAGCCCTTCGGTCGGCCGGATTCCAAAGTCTGGGTCTGGCCTCGGCTGATGTCGCACTCCACCCGACGTCATAGCTGCAGTTATTCGGGTATAAAGGCATCAGCCGACGCCATTTTCCTCAGTCTTTCTTGCCGCGTGGCGCCCGAAGCAGAAGCTGTTCGCAAGTGCCGGTTGGTCAGAACCAGAGATTTCTACTACCGAAGACTTCTAAAAAGCTAAGTACCCTGTTGGGGACTCTTTCTTGCCTCAGCCGATGTCAGAAAAAGTGAATAACTGTTTAACTTGTGGGAAACAAATACCTCATAAAGATTTCCACTCTTACTGCCTACCTTGTTTAGGCCCAGACCATGACGTAGCAGCTTGTCTAGCCTGTGCTTCTTTCAACCGACGAACGCTTAGACGTCGGTCGGAATTTGCTGAGGAGTTTTCGCCCGCTTTTGCTTACATTATGCCGTCGGATCCTCCGACTACGCAAATAGCTAAAAAGCGAAAGGAAAAGGACCGACACTCGCGGTCCACGGTTTCGGCCGAAACCTCGGTTAAGCCAACCGCGAGCGTCTCTGTTTCGGCTGAAGAGTCCACGGTTCTTCCTTCGGCCGAAAGCTTACCTCTTACCGAGGCCTCATCCAGCATGGCTGAATCTGCTACTGAAATCCCACCTGCTCTTGCAGGTTCACAGGATTTATCTGATACTATTCCTTTAGATATTTCTACTCCTGCACGTGGAGCTGCTAGGCCCCCTGCATCCATGTCGATTAAGGCTTTTGCTAGGGCTAAAGCAGCAAAATCTACCAAATCTGTACCTGCTAAGACCCCCTCTCACAGGCCTAGCCCTAGTTCTCAAATGCTTAGTCTAACAGAGGATCTCATTTCTTTGATCAGAGGATCCCAACCTCACCCAGACAGGGCCTCTCACCCACCTCCAGAAAAGAGGCCTAGAGCAGAGCCCCCTGAGCCAGTTTCTTCAGATGACTCTGATGATTCAGACAATACAAATCCTCCAGAGGGCCCTTATTCTCCTTATGAGAACTCTGATGCAGAAGAGTCCATTCCTTCTGCCTCTCCGCCTGAGGAATTTTCCTTTGGGGAAACCTTGCATGCTATGAGGGAACAATTTCAATGGCAGGGCCAGGATTTTTCAGACTCAAGGAAAAGGCTTAGAACCTTTTTGCATTTGCCACAGCATAGGCCTTTAGCCATTCCTCCAGTACTTACTGTTGTGGATGATGCATTTAATGATGCTTGTACTGCTCCTGATTCTCTTCCTCCGGCCCTTGCTAAGCCCGATAGGTACTACAGGGTTCCGGACACACATTATCATTTGTATAAGGCTCCTTTTGCAGATCCTGAAACTATTTCCCAGGGACCCAAGGCTGTAGCAGCTTCCTCTGCAAAAACCCTCCCTCTGAAAGGAATCTAGGGCCTTGGAGAGATGGGGTAAAAAAGTTTACACTTCTGCTACTCTTTCAGCTAGGGCCTTAAACTGTCAATTCCACATGATTCAGTACCAGGAATTTATGTTAGATCAGTTAACTAAAAAACTGTCCTCGGATGAACCATTAGACAAAGTCTGTTCAGAAAATGGTACATAACATTCAGCAGGTCAGTAATCATTCCTTAAAATGCGGCCATGATGCACTGGAGGCTTCTTTTAGATCAGCTATGACTGGTACAGTGATCAGAAGACATGCATGGTTAAAAGAACAATCCTTACCAGACCATGTTAAATCAAAGCTCCTAGATGCTCCTATGGATAAGCTTAATTTGTTTGGCTCCCCGGCACAGCAGGTGCTTAAGAAGGTGGAAGACAAAGCAAAATCTGTCCAGACAGTCAAGGATTTCTTGCAGGTCCAGCCTCCAAGGTTTAGTAGGAACTGGCCTTCCAAGAACTGGTCCTTTCCAGACACCTCCAGAGTCCAGAGAGGCAGGAATAGATGCTCAAGAGGCAGGGGTCAATCCAGAGGTGCCTACAGGGGACGTCAATGGCAGGCTAACAACCAGCGAGGTACTACCACAGATCCAGCCACCACCGCTCCCACTGGACAATCACAGTGACTTAGCTCTGTCACCGCCTACCAGGGAACAACTAGAAGCACCCTTAGGTGGAAAACTAGCCTTATTTTCAGTAAACTGGCACTACATCACAGGAGACAAATGGATTTTGCAGACAATAGACCAAGGTTACAGGTTTCACTTCCATACTCTACCAAGGAAGAGAGGAATGCCAAACCTACCTTCAAATCAGAAAACAGAAGCTCTACAACAAATAAATCACTTACTAAGGATGAGAGCCATAGAAAGGGTACCGTCTGTGGAACAGGGGCAAGGATTTTACTCCAGACTCTTCCTGGTACCAAGAAAAGAAAACCAATGGAGACCTATTCTAGACCTGTCCGCTCTAAACACATACCTCATTGTTCCAAAATTCAAAATGCTGACCCTACAGCAGCTTCTTCCCATGCTGGGCAAGGAGTCCTGGCTGGTAACTCTAGATCTCAAGGAGGCATACCTGCACGTCCCCATACGACCAAATTGCAGAAGATACCTCAGATTTCTTGCAGGATCAGAGCATTATCAATTCTCAGCATTGCCCTTTGGCTTATCTACTGTGCCCAGAGTATTCACGAAATGCCTGGCATCAGTAATGGCTCATTGCAGGCTCCAGGGAATTCAGATTTACCCTTACCTGGACGACTGCCTGTTACAAGCGGACAGGAAAAACAAATTAACAAAAGATTTAGAAAAGGTCATTTATCTACTGCAAGCCCTGGGATACACATTCAGTATAAAAAAGTCAAGGCTGATACCATCCCAAAGGATAACCTTCTTGGGTGCAGAGCTGGACACAACAACCCAAATGGCATTCCTAACAGCAGAAAAACAAAAGCAACTCCCTCTCTACTTCATGGCATTAACAAAGCAGGACCAGCTAACAGCAAGAAAAGTCCTGCAAGCCCTGGGTTACATGGCATCCTGCATAATATTGATTCCACATGCCAGGCTACATATGAGAAAGTTACAGTTGTATCTAAGGAATTTATGGTCTCAGCACAAGCACAGCCTAGAAACCCGAATTCCAATAATTCCATGCCTGAAGCAGGAATTCCAATGGTGGGCTCAGGCCTGTCAATCGAACAAAGGACTGCTCCTTCCACAGACCTCAACCAAGCCAGACCATCACAACGGACGCCTCAGACCTCGGTTGGGGAGCACACATGTTGGGCAAGTGCATACAAGGCTTATGGACTCAAGACCAGCTGCACCTACACATAAATCAAAAGGAGATGCTGGCAGTAAAATTGGCAATTCAGACATTCAGACCATTTCTTCAGCAGGGTCAATTGCTGATAAGGACGGACAACACCACAGTTATGTGGTACATCAACAAACAGGGAGGCACGCATTCATACCCTCTATGCCGGATGGCAATGGACCTCTGGAATGTGGCCCTGAGCTACAACATTCAGTTACAAGCAATATTTGTACCAGGAAAAGAAAATATACTGGCAGACATCCTAAGCAGAACTACCACGGATGCCCACAAATGGATGCTGCATCCAGACATCTTCAAAACCATTACAGGGAAATGGGGACTACCAGAAATAGACTTATTTGCATCCCCACACAACCACCAATTGAAAAAAATTCTGCACGAGGACATACCACCCACTTGCTTGGAAGGTGGACTCCCTATCTTTCAGTTGGAAAAACCTGACCGCATATGCATTCCCTCCTCTTCCTTTGATGCACAAGGTGCTATTGAAGATCAAAGAAGACCGTCCAAGGATCATCCTGATAGCTCCAGACTGGCCGAGGCAACATTGGTACCCATTACTGAGGAGTATGTCTCTGGAACAAATATGGCCTATGCCCCTAGTTCCCTTACTGTTAACACAGAACAACTTCAAAACCTTGCATCCAAACCTAAAAACATTGCAACTGGCTGCCTGGAGCATTGCATAAGACAAAATAACCCAGAATTATCTCAAAGGGTTAAGGACATTATCTTGGAGGCTCGCAGACCCTCAGCAAGAAAAAATTATTCAGCAAAATGGAAAAGATACCTCATTTGGAGTGCAGCAAAAGGAGAAAATGTGTCACTGGTAAACATAGCTAACATCCTGGAATACTTGGCAGAGCTCTTCCACAATGGCCTGTCCTATTCTTCCATTAAGATTCATGCATCCGCTATTTCAGCAGAATACAACATGGACCCTCCAGTCTTTTCACATCCTCTGCTCAGGCAGTTTCTGAGAGGAATTAAAAATGTAAAGCCTCCCAGGAAGCCACCATTGCCCGCATGGGACTTGAACTTTGTGTTAGAAAAGTTGACACTACCTCCTTTCGAGCCAGCAGCATCAGCAGAAATACAGTACTTATCATGGAAAACTGCTTTCCTGCTTGCAGTCACTTCAGCAAGAAGGGTTTCTGAACTACAGGCATTAATGGCAGTACAGCCCTTCCTTATCTTCCATCAAGATAGTGTCCATGAGAACTAATCCTACGTTTATGCCAAAGGTGGTCTCCAGGGTATCTTTAAACCAAGCTATCCACCTGCCTACATTCTTTCCCAACCCACAGAACAAGGGAGAAAGACTGTTACATACCTTGGATGTACATAGACAATTGCTACTACCTGGACAGGACCAAGAGCAATAGAAAACTGACCGGCTACTGGTAGCATATGCAACAGGAATGGAAGGAAAAGCAATTTCAAAACAGACAATCTCTAAGTGGATAGGAAATTGCATTAGATTTTGTTACTCTCACCATGGGAAGAAAACTCCAGAAAACATCAGACCTCACTCTACAAGAGCTACAGCCACTACCACAGCTTTTTACGAGGAGTGGCTACCAAAGACATTTTAGAGGCTGCTACTTGGAGCTCCGTGCATACATTTGCCAAGCATTATAATCTACCCTTATACTCCAGATCCCGAGCAGGTTTTGCAACTGCTGTTTTGCAAGGGATCTTAACTACACCATAATCTTATTTCTCCTCCTCCCCCAGTTTGGCTATGGTATTCTACCCATTTGTAAGGACTGCAGATGCATCCTTGAAGGACATAGTACAGTTTTGTACCTACCATAAATGTAGATGTCCGAGAGGCATGCATCTGCAGTCAGGATTACCCACCCTCCTTCCCCTCTGTGGTACTCCTAGGGTATTTGCCCATCTTGTAGCTAGCTGGGGGAATCTGTTATGGTGTATTTGTTTGTATATATGTACATACATGCTTATTTTTGTTTGCTCTCTACTATTTGGAACCATTTGCATTTATCCAAATTTAGCCTTCCTAGAGGGCACCTGGCATCTGGGGCAAGAAACACTGAGGAAAATGGCGTCGGCTGATACCTTTATACCCGAATAACTGCAGCTATGACGTCGGGTGGAGTGCGACATCAGCCGAGGCCAGACCCAGACTTTGGAATCCGGCCGACCGAAGGGCTGCCTGACGACAGGACAACCCATTTGTAAGGACTGCAGATGCATGCCTCTCGGACATCTACATTTATGGTAGGTAAAAAACTGTACTTTCTCCGCCACCTCCGGACAAAAGGCCCAGAGTGGAGGAAGATTCCCCCCTCCTCTGATCAGGGATCCATTATTTCAGAACACTCTGATCAGGAACAGGCTTACTCCCCTTTTGAAGACTCTGATGCAGAGGAGTCTATTCCTTCTGTATCCCACCCCTGAGGATTTCTCATTTGGGGAAACTTTACATACCTTAAGGGAACACTTCCACTGGGAAGGCCAGGATTATTCAGATTCCAAGAAAAGGCTCAGGGAATTTCTTTTGTTACCCCCCAGCACAGGCCTATGGTTATACCTCCTGTCTTGGTCATCCTAGATGATGTTTACTCTGAGGCCTGCCTTAACCCGGACTCTCTACCTCCAGCTCCAGTTAAGCCTGACTGGTACTACAGGGTTCCTGACTCGCACCAATTTCTTTACAAAAACCATGCTGCTGACCTAGTAACCATCTCACAGGGACCCAAGGGGGTTAAGGCTTCCATTGCCAAAAATCCATTGCCTTCCGAGAGAGATTCCAGATCCTTAGAAAGGTGGGGAAAAAAGGTATATACTTCAGCTACCTTAACCATGAGGTCGTTAAACTGTTAGTTTCATATGCTAAAATACCAATAGTTTCTGTTACCTCAATTGAAAAGTAAAATGTCAACCTGAACAACCAGACTTGGAGTTGCAGGATTTGATGCATAGTGCAGAACAAGTGGGTAAACATACCTTACAATGTGGCTTTGATGCTCTAGAGGCCTCATGTAGAGCTGCTGTTACAGGCTCAGTCATACACAGGCATGCTTGGCTCAAGGAACAAACCTTGCCTGATCATGTCAAAGCTAAATTACTAGACGCCCCTCTTCAAAAGGATGTACTATTTGGGGCAAATGCTGAGGAAGTATTACGAAAAATGGAGGAAAAAGCTAAATCAATGCAAACGGTGAAAGAATTTCTGCAGGTTCAACCACCACGTTTTAGTAGAAATTGGCCTTCCAAAAATTGGTCCTTTCCTGCCACGGACAGACCCCAAAGAGGCAGATACAGGCGCCCGAGGGGCAGAGGACAAACACAAGGATCGTACAGAGGCAGACAATGGCAAGCTCCTACACCAAGAGGTGGTGAGGACAACTCACAATCTCTCAGAAAGCAAACCCAATGACTTCCCTTTACAAGCCAACCAGGTCTCAAATGGCAGCCCCCTTAGGAGGAAAGCTGGCACTATTCTCGAAAAATTGGCATGTTGTCACAAAGGACAAATGGATCCTGGACATTATAAACAGAGGCTACAAATTCCACTTTCATACCCTTCCAAAAATGAGAGGCATGCCAAAACTGCCACACAATCAAAGGGCAGAGGCACAAAAGCAAATTTCAGATCTTATAAACATGAAAGCTATTCAAGAGGTACCTACACACGAACAAGGTCAAGGTTTTTATTCCAGGCTATTTCTGGTGCCAAGGAAGGGAAAAGATTGGAGACCTATTTTGGATCTTTCCATCCTAAACACATTCCTACTCGTACCAAAATTCAAGATGCTCACTCTACAGCAACTTCTTCCCATGCTGGGCAAGGAGTCTTGGCTGGTAACATTGGACCTCAAGGAGGCATACCTGCATGTCCCAATCAGGCAAAACTGCAGAAGATACCTCCGATTTCTTGCAGGTTCAACCCATTATCAATTCTCTGCATTGCCCTTTGGCTTATCTACTGCGCCCAGAGTATTCACGAAATGCCTGGCATCAGTAATTGCCTACTGCAAACTTCAAGGGATACAAATATACCCTTATTTGGACGACTGCCTGATCCAAGCGGACAGCAAGCACATTCTTCTGAAACATCTGGCTTGTGTATTAATGTTATTAAACTCTCTGGGATACACAGTCAACAAAGAGAAATCAAGGCTAATACCCTCTCGAAATATAATTTTCCTGGGTGCCAATTTGGACACACACACCCAGATGGCCTACCTCACGCCAGAGAAGCAGGGGCAACTAATTCAATACTTCAAAACACTGGCAAATTGCACCAGGCTGACTGCAAGGAAAATCCTGCAGGCTCTGGGATTCATGGCATCTTGCATCTTGCTAATCCCATGTGCAAAGCTGCATATGAGAAAACTACAATGGTACCTAAAAAATGTATGGTCTCAACACAGCCACAGTTTGGAAACAATAATACCACTACTTCCATGTCTGCAAAAGGAATTTCTGTGGTGGGCTCAAGCATGTCAAGCAAACACAGGTCTTCCATTCAGCAAGCCTCAAGCAAATCAAGTCATCACAACAGACGCCTCGGACTACACTTGGGGGGGCGCACATGACAGACCGGTGCATTCAGGGCAAATGGTCCCAAAAAGAAAAGCACCTTCACATCAGTCAAAAAGAAATGCTAGCAGTAATAAATGCTATTATAGCTTTCAAGGACCTTCTACAACCAGGTCAACTATTGATGAGAATGGACAACACCACAGTTATGTGGTACATAAACAAGCAGGGAGGAACACATTCCTATCCCCTATGCAGACTGGCCATATCACTTTGGAACATGGCCATGGACTTACAAATGGAACTACAAGCACAGTACTTGCCAGGCAAGGAAAGCACGCTGGCAGACAACCTAAGCAGAAATATGACCGATCCACACGAATGGATGTTGCATCCAAAAGTTTTTACAGAAATAATCCAAGAATGGGGAAGGCCAGACATAGATCTCTTTGCCTCCCACAAAAATCATCAATTGACAAAATTCTGCTCGAGGACCTTCCACGCAAAGGCCTGGAGAGTGGACGCTCTCTTTCAGCTGGACATCAATGACCGTTTATGCCTTCCCGCCTCTTCCTCTGCTGCCCAAAGTCCTATTGAAGACCAGAGCAGACAGACCAAAGATGATCCTCATTGCTCCGGACTGGCCAAGGCAACACTGGTACCCACTCCTGAGGAGCCTGACTCATTCCCCCCCATGGACCCTGCCTCTAATGCCTCTTCTTCTGACTCGGTGCAGCTTCAAAACTCTTCACAGTCAGCTAAAGCCACTCAATCTAGCTGCATGGAAGATTCCTTAGCATCACAGCAGGCCCAACTCTCCAAGGAGGTGCAGGATGTCATTTTGGAGGCCAGAAGGCCATCAACTAGAAAAGCTTACTCTGCAAAATGGAAACGTTTTTGTGTCTGGAATGAGAAAAAGGGCCAGAACCCTGGAAAACTGAATTTACCTCGAGTACTACAATATTTGGCTGAACTACTAAGCAGTGGACTTTCGTTCTCCTCCATCAAAATCCATGCCTCAGCCATTTCTGCAGAATACAACACTGATCCTCCTTTATTCTCTCACCCTCTTTTAAGACAGTTCCTCAGAGAGGCTAAGAATTTAAGACCTCCAAGGAAACAACCAATACCTGCTTGGGATCTAAATTTCATTCTGGAAAAACTGACTTTACCTCCTTTTGAGCCAGCTGCTTCATCAGATTTGCAATACTTGTCCTGGAAAACAGCTTTCCTTCTGGCTATCACTTCAGCTCGTAGAGTTTCAGAACTACAGGCCCTCATGGCTGTCCAGCCTTTTATCCTCTTCCATCAGGACAGAGTTTCATTATGAACCAACCCTTCCTTTATGCCTAAAGTGGTATCCAGGGTAGCTTTAAATCAGGCCATACATTTACCCACTTTTTATCCCAATCCTCAAAACAAAGGGGAGAGATTGCTACATTCCTTGGACATCCACAGGCAACTACGTTATTATTTGGACAGAACAAAGCCTTTCAGAAAATCAGAACAGCTCTTTGTGGCCTATGCGGTAGGAGCTTCAGGAAAGCCAATTTCCAAGCAGACAATCCTTTCACGCTTTTGCTATTCCTTTCATGGCAAATCTGTTCCTACAGGCATTAGAACTCACTCCACCAGGGCCACAGCCACCTTTGCAGCCTTCCTCAGAGGAGTTCCTACCAAGGATATCTTGAAAGCAGCCACTTGGAGTTCTGTGCATACCTTCTCCTAACACTACAACCTACCATTATACTCCAAATCTAGAGCAGGCTTTGCCATTGCAGTCTTGCAGGGCATTTTGGCTCCTCCTAGTTCCACCTAGTGCCTACCACCCCTTTCTTAGCTTTGGGATTCTACCCATCTGTTATGACTGCAGCTGTATGCACGATGAACATAGTACAGTTTTATACCTACCATAAATGTAGATGTTCGAGTGCTAATACAGCTGCAGTCCAGTTTTCCCTCCCTCCTTCCCCTCTAGGGGTATTCTTTTATGGTGTATTTGCTTGCAACTACTGTTTTTTGATTATATTGCATTGCATTATTTCATAATTTTATGTATTGCCTTCCTTCTGGGGGCACCTGACATCTGGGGCAAGAAAAACTGAAGAACATGGCGTCGGCTGGTTCTTTTATACCCCTGTAGCACTGACGTCAGGGAAGAAGCGACGACAACCGACGCCGGACCTAGACTTTGGAATTCGGCCGACCGATGACCCGCCAGACGGCAGGGGAACCCATCTGTTTTGACTGCAGCTGTATTAGCACTCTAACATCTACATTTATGGTAGGTACAAAACTGTACTTTTTTCCTAGCTTGCAGAAGGGACACACAATCCATGCCTTTCTTTCCAGGATAAAGTTCAGTCTGTCCAGTTTTTTCCAAAATCTCTCCTCAGCAGCCCATTACACAGCAGGGGAGATGCCAAGAACTTTGGGGTTCATGGCAGCCACTGTCCCTGTGCTCCCCCTGGCCAGACTTTTCATGTGGAAAATCCAGTTGGCACCTGAAGTCTGTGTGGTCCCAGCACTGTCACACCAATGACACGTTGATTCCTGCCTTACCTAGTCTCAAAAAGGAGCTGTTTTGGTGGAAGGGACAGGTCATTGTCAACCAAGGACTGACATTCACACCCTCTTCTCCTCTTCAACAGGTTCACACTGCTGTCTTGGATGAGGCGTGGGGGTGAGTCCGGAGTGTAGGACAAATGTCAAACTCAGTTTCTGAAGGAACGTATAAATCTGAAGGAAGTGAAGGTTATTCAGGCCTTCACACACTTTTGGAAATTACCACTTGTAGTGTACACAGAGAACGCCACAGTCATGTGGTGCATAAACAAGGAGACACCAGGTCTAGCCAATTGTGTGGGTTAGCACAGGAGATGTGGAACTTGGACACCCAGGTGGACATCATGCTTATAGCCACATAATCCCTTTTTAGGATAATATGCCAACAGACAGCGTAAGTCGCTCTCTGGAAGATCCCAATAAATGGATGTTCAACAGAGGTTTCCAGACGATCACCCTGCAGTGACCTCTTTGTGTCACCAACTAATTATTAGCTTCCCTGGTTCTGCACCAGGGACCTTTGTCTGTTAGCCTTGAAGGACAGATGCCTTTTCCTTCTAGTGGACAGGGAGGTTCCTCTGTGTTTCTCCTTTGTCTCCTCTTCCAGAAATTTTTCTCAAGACACAAAATGAAGCACCCATACACCTTTTACTGGTACCCTTTGGCTGAGGCAGCATTTGTTATCCCTGCTATTTCACCTGACAAAGGGAAGTTGCAGGAGAATGCCTCGACAATTGGATCTGATAACTCGGCAGAAAAGGATTGCTGCTCCACTCGAACCTTCCATCTCTCAACTGATGGATGATAGGATTTTAATTTCTCAAAGGTGCCTCAGAAGAGGAAGTCCTACAAGAATCTAGGAGACCCACTACTAGAAACTTACACAGCTAAAGGGGTAAGGTTTTTCTGTTGGTGCAGCAAATATAATCGGGACCAACTGTCATCACAAGTTCCTGCTGTACTGCAATATCTTTGCAAATTACTTGGTGTGGTTTGGCCTGTTCTGTTAAAGCTCAACTGTCTGATATCAGTGCCTACCTCCCTCTTAGCCCTTCACTTAGGGCTAGGGTAGATGTCATGCTTTTCCTTAGGGGAGTCCTGCATATTAACTCGCCAAGGAAACCCATCTCTACCCATTGGGATCTTAATTTTATGCTTGAAAAAACTTGCACTGCCTTCTTTTGAACCAGCATTTTCTGCTTCTGTAAAATTCTGTAATTTGAAAACCATTCTCTTGGCTGTCACCTCTGCTAGGAGAGTTTCTTAGTTACAAGCTGTCGTGGTCATTCCCCATTTTCTTATTTTTCACAAGGAAAGGACAACTGTCAGGGCTAATCCATCCTTCATTCCTAAGCTAGTGAACAAGCTATCCTTCAGTCAAGCTATTCATCTACCCACTTTTGCTCAATGCACAAAACAGGTGAAGGATCTTACATTCTCTGGACATTCACAGGTAGCTCAGATTTTACTTGGACAAAACTAAATCATTCCGAAAGACTGACCAGCTGTTTGTATAATTTGAGCCATAAGCTGGACCAGCCAGTCCAGAAACAAATCTCTAAGGACATCTCTTTCTGCTCTTCACACTGTGGTAAGACCATGCGTTTCTGCCCTAAAGTACATTCCACTAGGGCAGTGGCTTCCTCAGGGGATTTTCACACGGGAGTAGACTTCCACTTGGTCCTTTGCACACCTTTGCTAAAAACTACAAAATTGATGCTTTCTCCAGGTCCAGGGCAGCCTTTGCTAGGTCAGTCCTGTCCAGACTGCTGGACAGCTGTTATACTCAACCAACCCTTCCATCCTCCTACTCCAGTTCTGGGGAATCACCCTTATGTCAGGAACAGCAGCAGTGATTTTGGTCAGGACATGGTACAGTTGTGTAAGAACTTATCATAACAGTAAATGTCCAACTGATAAGTGTTGCAGTAGTCCATCCGCTCTTCTTTGCTTCATTTCAACTTTCCTATTTTCCTATTGGCTTTAATCTCTTCTGTGTTGCATGGGAATTGGGGAAGATGTCCTTCAAGAATGCAACTGCAGTCCTGACATATGGGTTGTCCTGCCTCAGGCAGCCCTTCGGTCGGCCGGATTCCAAAGTCCGGGTCCGGCGTCGGCTGATGTCGCCTCCTTCCCGATGTCAGAGCGGCTGGGGTATAAAGGCATCCGCCGACGCCATCTTCTTCAGTCTTTCTTGCCGCGCGGTGCCCGAAGCAGAAGCAGTTCGCAAGTGCCGGTCAGTCAGCTCCTGTGTTTTCAGTTAACCGAAGTCATCTAAAGCTTAGTACCCCGTTGGGGAACATTTTTTCTTGCCTCAGCTGATGTCAGAAAAAATTGAAAAAGTTAATAATTGTTTGTCTTGTAGTAAACAAATACCTCATAAGGACTTCCATTCCTGCTGCCTCCCTTGCCTGGGCCCAGACCACGACGTCTCGGCCTGTGCTGCCTGTGCTTGCTTTAATAAGCGCACACTCAGGCACCGGGCAGAATTTGCCGAAGACTTTTTTGGCGAATCTTACGCTTATATCATGCCGTCGGAACAACCGACAGCACAAACTACCAAAAAACGCAAGGACCGGGATCGACATCCTCGGCCCGCGTCATCCACCGATACCACGCCTAAGCCCTCCGCGAGTGCATCGGTCCCTTCGGAAGCGGTAATTCAACCGCTCCAGGCTGACGACAACGCTTTACTACGTTCTTCGGTCCCGGAGGTTTCACCGGTGCCGGTTGTTGATTTTCCTCCAGAAACCGAAGCTCTAGATCTACCCGACACCATTCCTGTGGACAAAGTTACCCCTGCACGTGGGGCAGCTAGGCCTCCTGTATCCATGTCCATCAAGGCCTTTGCACGTGCTAAGGCTGCCAGCCAAGCCAAGGCCCATCCTAAACCTACTTCTCAGGGCACTTCTTCTGATAGACAGATCATGACTCTAGCTGCAGATCTAATCTCTCTTATCAGGGGTTCTCAGCCGCACCCAGACAGAGGTTCTCAGCCGCCTGCAGAAAAAAGGCTTAGACCTGAACAGGGTTCTCAGCCGCACCCAGACAGAGGTTCTCAGCCGCCTGCAGAAAAAAGGCTTAGACCTGAACAGGCAGACACCCTCTCTTCAGATGAAGCCTCTGGGGATTCAGAGCACTCAGATACCCAAGAAGAATCCTTCCAGGCCTATGAGGACTCTGATGCTGAGGAATCAATTCCCTCTGCCTCTCCTCCAGATGATATTTCTTTCGGTGAAGTTCTCCACTCCATGAGAGAACATTTTCAGTGGCAGGGTCAGGAATTTTCTGATTCCAGGAAAAGGCTACGTACCTTCCTTAAGTTACCTCAGCACAGGCCTTTAGCTATCCCTCCAGTGTTGGATGTCCTGGATGATGTATTCTCAGACTCCAGTGCTTCCCCTGATTCTCTCCCTCCTGCTCCTGTCAAGCCAGACAGATATTACAGGGTCCCTGAAACTCATAAGCATCTCTTTAAGGCCCACTCTGTGGATCTAGAAACTATTTCACAGGGCCCCAAAGCCGTGGCTACTTCCTCGGCCAAACACCCTCTGCCAGCTGACAGGGAAGCTAGGTCCCTAGAGAGATGGGGCAAAAAAGTTTATACCTCTTCCACCCTTGCCATGAGGTCACTTAACTGCCTTTTTCATATGTTTCAGTACCAGGATTACTTAATGGATGATTTGCAGAAAAAGTTAGTCTCTCCTGAGCCTATAGATAGAAAGGCATTGCAGGATTTGGTTCATAATGCCCAGCAGGTTAGCAATCATTTTCTTCAGTGTGGTTATGATGCATTGGAAGCTTCATGTAGGGCAGCTATGACAGGGGCCGTTGTACGTAGACATGCTTGGTTGAAAGAACAGCCACTGCCAGACCATGTTAAAGTAAAGCTCCTGGATGCACCTCTGGAAAAACAGAAGCTTTTTGGTGCTAATGCACAGGATGTGTTGAAGTCTATTGAGGAAAAGGCAAAATCAGTACAGACAGTCAAGGATTTCCTCCCGGTTCAGCCACCCAGATTCAGCAGGAATTGGCCATCAAAGAATTGGTCCTTTCCAGACTCTGACAAGTTTCAAAGGGGGAAAAACAGGCGTGCTCGAGGTAGAGGACAATACCGAGGCTCCTACAGGGGCCGCCAATGGCAACCACCAAATCAGAGAAGTGGCGCAGGTAGTTCACCTGCACCACAGGGACAATCACAATGACTTAACTTTCACTCCGCCTACCACGGCTCAAAGAGAAGCACCTCTAGGCGGAAAATTATCCTTATTCTCAAAGAACTGGCACATTTTAACCAAGGACAAATGGATTCTGGACATAATAGACAAAGGTTACAGGTTCCCCTTCCATACCTTACCAACGGGACAAGACATGCCAAACCTGCCACAAAATCAAAGGGCAAAGGCACTCATAGAAGTTTCAAAACTGTTACAAATAAAAGCAATAGAAAAGGTTCCTCCTCAGGAACAAGACCAGGGATTCCATTCAAGACTGTTCCTTGTTCCAAGAAAAGAAAAACAATGGAGGTCTATACTGGACTTGTCCATTCTAAACACTTTTCTCATTGTGCCAAAATTCAAAATGCTGACGTTACAGCAACTCCTTCCCATGCTGGGCAAGGGGTCTTGGCTGGTTACTCTGGACCTCAAGGAGGCATACCTGCATGTCCCAATCAGACACAGTTGCAGAAGATACCTCAGATTTCTTGCAGGAACAGAGCATTATCAATTCTCAGCATTGCCGTTTGGCTTATCTACTGCGCCCAGAGTATTCACGAAATGCCTGGCATCAGTGGTTGCACATTGCAGGCTCCAGGGGATTCAAATATACCCTTACCTGGATGACTGCCTCATACAAGCAGACAGCAAACAAACCTTGACAAAAAACTTGGATTATGTCATTCAGTTGCTACAGGCTTTGGGATACACAGTCAACATTCAAAAATCAAGACTACTGCCATCCCAAAAGATTATTTTTCTAGGAGCAAAACTGGACACACAATCACAAATGGCTTACCTCACAGAGGAGAAACGAGCATTTACCAGAATACTTCAGAAGCCTAGCAAAGCTTACCCAGCTAACCGCAAGGAAGACCCTGCAGGCCCTGGGGTTCATGGCATCTTGCATTCTTCTGATCCCTCTGGCAAGACTACACATGAGAAAGCTGCAATGGTACCTAAAAAGCTTGTGGTCTCAACACAGCCACAACCTAGAAGACATAATACCACTTATTTCATGCCTGCAAAGGGAATTTTTGTGGTGGGCTCAAGCAAGTCATTTAAACGAAGGCATGCCTTTCAACAAAGCTCAAACAAGTCAAACCATTACAACAGACGCCTCAGACCATGGATGGGGGGCACACATGGAGGGCAGATGCATTTAAGGACAATGGACTCGCATGGAAATGCATCTGCACATAAATCAAAAAGAGATGTTTGCAGTGATACATGCAATAGAAACCTGTGAAAAATCTCTTCAGCAAGGTCATCTGCTAATAAGGACAGACAACACCACTGTCATGTGGTATATAAACAAACAAGGGGGCACTCACTCGTATCCCCTCTGCAGATTAACAATGACTCTTTGGGAAAAGTCCCTGAAACTGAACATCCACTTGCAATCCCAGTTTGTTCCGGGCAAGGACAATGTTCTGGCGGACAGGTTGAGCAGAAATTTCTTGGATCCACACGAATGGATGCTACATCCACACATTTTCTCACAAATAACAACTGCATGGGGAAGACCGGACATAGATCTCTTTGCTTCTCATCTCAATCATCCCCTGGAAAGGTTCTGCACAAGGACACACCATCCTCTAGCCTGGAGAATGGATGCTCTTTCCTTCAGTTGGAATGCCCTAACAATTTATGCATTTCCTCCTCTACCTTTACTGACCAAGGTGTTACTGAAGATCAAAGCAGAACAACCAAAAGGAATCCTGATAGCTCCAGACTGGCCAAGGCAGCACTGGTATCCTTTGCTACTGAGCATAACTCACACTAAACCGTGGCCCTTGCCTCAATGGCCTCTGCTCCTAACTCAGCACAATTATAGGACTGTTCATCAAAACCTGCAAACATTGCAGCTGACAGCTTGGAGGATTCCATGACCTTGACTCATGACTCCCTCTCCGAAAAAGTTCAGGAAATCTTGCTGGAAGCACGCAGACCTTCCACCAGAAAAACCTATTCGGCCAAGTGGAAGAGATTCATCATCTGGAATGCCAACAAGGGCCAGGATGCATCAGTGATGAGCATACCTCAGATATTAGAATACTTGGCAGAAATGTTTCATAGTGGCCTCTCATATTCTTCCATTAAAATCCAAGCTTCAGCAATCTCAGCAAATTACAACTGTGACCCACCTGTGTTTTCGCATCCCTTGCTAAGACAGTTTCTATGAGGGGTAAAGAATATCAAACCTCCCAGAAATCCACCAGTTCCTGCATGGGACCTCAATTACGTCTTGGGAAAAATTAACTCTTCCTCCTTTTGAACCAGCAGCATCTTCAGAAATGGAATTTCTCTCCTGGAAAACGGTCTTCCTGTTGGCAGTTACCTCAGCAAGAAGAGTTTCGGAGATGCAGGCCCTCATGGCAGTACCTCCCTTTTTCATTTTTCATCAGGACAGAGTTTCTCTAAGGACCAATCCTTCATTCATGCCAAAGGTGATATCCAGGGTGTCTCTAAATCCAAGCAATCCACCTGCCTACTTTCTTTCCCAATCCTCAAAATTAAAGGGGAAAAGCTGCTGCATACTTTGGACATACACAGACAATTACGCTACTACTTGGACAGAACAAAGACCACCAGGAAGTCTGACCGACTGTTTGTAGCCTATGCTGCTGGAGTGCAAGGAAAAGCAGTCTCCAAACAAACAATTTCAAAATGGATTGGGCACTGCATCAGATTCTGTTACTCTTTCCATGGAAAAGGTGTGTCAGCCAATATTAGACCACACTCCACCAGAGCTATAGCCACATCAAATTATACTAATCTTTCAAAACATAACCTCAATAAACTTATATCAGCATATAACACCATTGCCAGATTTGCCACTGCCTCACCATATAAAACACATCATTGCCTGAACCTCCTAAAACTAGGGTGGCTGGAGTTACCCCACCTAATTCAATACTATCAACTCACAATTGCCCACAACGCCCTTCACCACCCTGAGAATACTCCTATGCTCTCCACCTTAATAAAACCCTATAACAACCTGAAAAACCTACGCTCCTCTAATAAAACACTGATTCAAACTTCTCTATCAAAGAACACTGCAGGAGACTCCACATTCTCCAACTCAGTTGGCAAAATATGGAATAAACTTCAAGACCTCACCGACCTTACTTCAATTCCACTTTTTAAAACTAAACTGAAACACTTCCTAACCAACCACAGGATATGCTCTTGCATTAACCCTAGCTGACCTTTTTCTTCCTCACTTCTCCTGCCACCTCTCCTCCTCATCTCAATTCTACTACTTCACACTTTCCAACTCTGTTGGGTAACTCTCTCTCCCTATTAATACTGACTTTAGTAAATTTCTATTGTTAAACTATCAATAATATAATTATTTCTGTTACAAACTATGTCTACATGAACTTACTTTCCACCTATGTCTTTGTCTTTCCACTGATTCCTGAACATCCTGTGATTTGAGGCTTATTTGCATTGTTTAGTATTGTAAATTTTTGTATTTTTGGATTTGACATATAGTAGATAGCGGAGCTTTTCTCCCCGGGCCTCCACTGAAAATGGACATGTATCCAGTTGGACCAGCCCGGTTAACAAATGTAAAATAAATAAAATAAAATAAATAAAATCCACAGCCTTTCTAAGAGGAGTGGCTACAAAGGATATCCTAGAGGCTGCTACATGGAGCTCCGTGCATACATTTACCAAACACTACAACCTGCCATTATATTCCAGATCCCGAGCAGGCTTTGCTTCGGCAGTCCTGCAGGGCCTTCTAGCTACACCATCCCTTGCTTAGATCCTACCACCCCCAGCTTGGCTGTGGTATTCAACCCATATGTCAGGACTGCAGTTGCATTCTTGAAGGACATAGTACAGTTTTGTACCTACCATAAATGTAGATGTCCGATAGATATGCAACTGCAGTCAGGTTTACCCTCCCTCCTACCCTTCTGCTTTTTCCCTTGGGTCCATTCCCCCCTTTCCTGTCAGCTGGGGGATATCTGTTATGGTGTATCTGTTTATTACTGTTATGCAGGTCTGGAATTTTTGTTTATCCATTCACAAAATTTAGCCTTCCTTGGAGGGCACCTGGCATCTGGGGCAAGAAACACTGAAGAAGATGGCGTCGGCGGATGCCTTTATACCCCAGCCACTCTGACGTCGGGGAGGAGGTGACATCAGCCGACGCCGGACCCAGACTTTAGAATCCGGCCGACCGAAGGGCTGCCTGAGGCAGGACAACCCATATGTCAGGACTGCAGTTGCATATCTATCGGACATCTACATTTATGGTAGGTACAAAACTGTACTTTTTCTTAACTATTCCAGTTACACCCATCCTAGCCGACAAGTCTCCAACTGTCAGCAGTCTTAGGCCTCTGACTTGGCGATAGTGAGTTATCCATGCTCGTACATATGTTTATATACTCCAGTACAATGTGATTACAGCCCCAGTCCTATAATTCCATGGTCATGCAATCTCCTGGGGAAAAATAAAACAAAATCCCTCCTTGTAGTGGTTATTCTGTTTCAGCTTTGGGTGGCTTTACTTAGCTGTTCTAGCACTTCACTTGTGTTTGTGTTTGAATTGTGATGCGTGGTTAACCGGTTGTAAATCTGTTTAACAGGTCTTTTGCTGTGCTTTTCAGTGCCCTGTCTTTCTGAGGTGACATTTTAATTTTTGATGCAAATCCTGTAGCAAGACGTACAGATGCTTGTAATGAGATATTAGCATATTCATAGCTATGTACTCCATATGTATCATTTTCTGATATCTTCGGGTTCTGCTACATCATTTCATAGCATTATTTGCAGTTTCCTTCTCTCAAACAGTGCACTGAATAGTTTTACTACAGACTTGCATCTTTCTTTTGTACTATTTTGGTTTCCTTCAGAATGCGTCATTGATTGTGCCCCCAAGTGCATTAAGAGCTGTAGCAGTACTCCAGTTCACCCTCCAAAATTCTTATACAATAAATTTGTAACTGGCTGGAGGAGACAGTTTGAAAAACTTTTTTTTTTGTTTGTTTTGTAAAACAAAAGGGAAAACCCATCCTTGTGACATTCTGTTTTTAGTTTGGGAACTTTTCTCCCTGGGTTTCCACTGAAAACTGGTTCGAGGTAAACCAATCTTGATACCTTAACCTTTTTTGTAGATTTTCATCTGACTGGCTAACTTCGTTATAGTAACTGCAACTTATGCAAAACATGGTCTTGTCTCTGTTGTATTGTAATTACACCTGTGTTCTCTCCAGCTTCTTGTATTGTTGCTTTGTGCATTCCTTCTCAAACTTTTTTCTCCAGTGTGCTACAGTACAACTTCTATTGAGGTGTGCTTGCTTGAGTCTGTCAGCTAAGCAAGTATTGAATAGTGAGTCTGTCTATTTGCATTGTATTTGTTATCGACAGCTGTGGGAACAGTGCGTGCAGAATAATGTTCAGGAGAAAGACTGAAGTTTAAGGGAAGGCAAGAATTAGTAACTTATGCAGTTGTCCAAATTCTGTGTAATCCTCATAAATAACCCCCTTGGGCCTTCATTCTCATATTTTTAAACATCTCATAATGTTGCACAGCACGAGATAGCCTTTTCTGGATTTATCAAGTACAAAATATCGTTTGGAAATAAAACTCTTTTCTTGATTAACCATTCTAATTACATTTTTGAACTTGTGAGCCCCTTATTTTCCTTGCTAATGGCTGTAAATGTAATTCAAGTAAAGGGAAAAGAGGACACGTCTGCCTTGTTCTTGTATTCAAACACAGCGGCCCCTCCCACCTTTAATTTTTGTTTCTGAATCTTTGTAAATCCTTATGTCAGGGCATTCAAATACTTTCATTGCCATGCTCAGAAAATCCCATATGACTTTATTGAAAGCCTTCTCTGCATTAAGAGACACCAACACTGGCAGTATTTTCTTACTTTCTGCTTCCCTTTGGATCATCATTTTTCTATTAATGTTAAATGTTCACTTCCCATCCACAAATCCACATTTATTCATATCTATCAATTTTGGCAACATCTTTGCTATTCTCTCTTAGCTAATATAGATGTAAATATTTTATAATCATAGTTTAAAATTGAAATAGGTCTATATGAAGCTGTGTTTGAAGGGTCTTTATCCTCTTTGGATGCTACAGACGGCACAGCTTTTTTCCAAGATGCTGGTACTTCCCCTCCCTCATTTAAATATTAAAATCTTCCAGAGCTGTATCACTTTCTTTCCTCCAAACCTTCGCAGGAATAGTGTCTGTTCATGGAGACTTCCGTGTTAATTGGTTAATACATCAGTTTTATCTTCTCTGTTATATTAAGTGCACTGAAGTGCTAATGCTGTTGAGGAAGCAACTTCTTTCATAACTTCACTCTCCATAGTTTAATTAGTTTCCTGTAGTTTTCACTGAACTGCTTGCCAATGTATCTTACATTTTAATTGCATTGTTCCTAATGCACTGCACTCGGGCCATGTTCAGTCCTCTTATTATTAATTACTTGCACTTGCAGACTTCTTGTTTCCAAGAGAAAGAGTAATTTACTTTGCAGATGCATGTAGAAATCTTTGCAAATTTCACTCAAAAGATATTAACAGCCCTGTTCATGGATAATCGCCTGCTACTGTAGATTTATTTCCTATTAGCAAAGGTTTTCAGTGTGGAAAAAAAGACTAGGTAATGACTCTACAAATACAGTAACGAGTTAGCATTTTTATCCATTGTTATTTCATGTTTCAAGCTTATTTGCTAAACTTGTCTACATCTTCAAACAAGGATGGACATTATTGTAGATATCCATGTATACAAGTGCAAGCGAAATTAACTTGTTTGTGCATATACTGTGGTTAATCCACTTTTACCTCCCTTACCCAAGCAGCCAAAGAGCACAACATTGTTAATGTTGACTTGTTTCTGTCTAACCTTTCTTGCCTTGTTACAGTGGGAAGCTTAAAACTAGAAAAAGTACTTCCTTGCTTGACTAACTTTATTGTGTGCAGTCCCTGATAAGCCACCCTTGCCTTACATTTAAAATACCCTTGACTTGCACCCTGTACAAGATTGCTTTACAGTATGACATGCAGTTTACATTATGGATTTGTAATTATTATTAGAGCTAAAACTGTTTTACTTGGTTGTGTCTTCTGTCTTTTTAGGGGTGTCCAACCTTTTTAATTGCAAGGGCCGCATGGAGTCAACAGAAATGGTCTGGGGGCCGCATGTAAAATATATCATTGTAGACGGCAAGTGAGGACCCAAAAAAAAAAGGTCTCACGTAAACTGAAGAGCAAAAAAAAAAAAAGGGTTTTTAATGCAGAAACATTGCAGATGTTCTTCGTCTCACATTGCTGCAGTCATAACCTGTGGGTAGTCAGCTGTCCTCGATCGGCCCGAATACCAAAGTGTTAGGCTGGCGTCTGTCATGGGCGCTCAGAACTGACGTCAGTACGCAGTAGTACTTAAGCGCATGACCGACGCCATATCCTCAGTCTTTCTTGCCGCATGGTCCGAAGCAGAAGCAGCGTTTGCAAGTGCCATTCGGCGTCCTGAAATTTTCGTTTTTCAAGTTTCAGACCGAAGACCAAGTTGGGCTAAGTACCCCGTTGGGGAATATTTTTGTCTTTTCTTGCCTCAGTTAATCCGGATGTCAGAAAAAGTTAATTGTATTTCTTGTGGGAAACAGATACCTCATAGGGACTATCACTCTCTCTGTATTCCTTGCTTGGGGCCTGAGCACGACGTAGTCGGGTGTCGCTTTTGCGCTAGATTTAATAAGCGCACCATTAAACGCAGATTAGATTGTGCTAGGCTTGTTTTCGGTAAGCGGTGTAACTACAACATGCCGTCGGATCCTCCAACGCCCGCTACCGCAAAGAAGCGAAAAGATGAATCGTTAAAGTCTAAACAGGATGAGTCGTCCGTTACGGACACCGGTTCTATGGAAACTACGGTTGAATCTGTGGATCCAGCCGAGGTCTCGGCTGAATCACAGGGGGAACCTTTAATTTTACAGGAATTGGCTTCTCAGGAGTTAGGTCAGGCCGAGGGGGCCTCTCAAGTTTCTGTAGTTCCATCATTGCAAAAGGTTATTAGGCCTTCTACTTCTGTCACTAAGGGCCCTGCTAAAGCTAGACCTGGTCTTTCTGGTACAGGCATCAGCCCTAGTTCTTCGGGCTCTGTTCCTAAAAAACATATGTTGAAAATGGCAGAGGATTTGATTACTTTAATCAGGGGTTCTATGCCCCCTCCAGACTAGAGGCCTAGGGTGGAGACAGATGTGGAGGGATTGGAGAATTCCTCAGATTACTCTGAGTCTTCAGCTGAGGACATTCAGGATTTTCCTCCCTATTCTGATTTGGATGCAGAGGTTTCCTGTCCTTCTGCTTCTCCTCCAGAGGATTTTTCCTTTTCTGACACCCTGCACTCCATGAGGGAGCGTTTCATGTGGGAAGGTCAGGATTTTTCAGATTCTCGTAAGAGGCTTAGGGAATTTTTGTTTTTGCCACAACATAGACCTTTGGCTATTCCCCCTGTTTTAGATGTTGTTCAGGATGTTTTTTCTGAAGCTTCCCTTAATCC
Source organism: Protopterus annectens (assembly GCF_019279795.1). Lineage (NCBI taxonomy): Eukaryota > Metazoa > Chordata > Ceratodontiformes > Protopteridae > Protopterus > Protopterus annectens. The sequence goes on along the minus strand of NC_056735.1, from coordinate 1,795,587,017 downwards.
TGATTCTTTACCCCCTGACCCTGTCAAGCCAGACAGGTATTAGAGTTCCAGAGGCTCATAAATATTTGTATAAGAGTCCTAGAGCTGACCCGGAAACTATTAGTCAAGGGCCTAAGGGTGTCAGGGCTTCTGTAGTTAAGAATCCAGTACCTCTGGATAAAGATTCTAGGGCTTTGGATAGGTGGGGTAAAAAAAGTGTATACCTCCTCCACGCTAGCTATGAGGGCTTTAAATTGCCAGTTTCATATGCTGAAGTATCAGAACTTTCTGTTAGGTCAGTTGAAATCTAAGGTAGATGCTTTAGCTGAGGGTATAGAGTGTAAGGAATTGCAGGACTTAGTTCATGCTTCAGATCAGGTTGGTAAGCATTCCTTGCAGTGTGGCTTCAATGCTCTTCAGGCTTCTTCCAGGGTGGCTGCCACTGGTTCAGTTATTCGTAGGCATGCCTGGCTTAAGGATCAAAATTTGTCAGAGCATGTTAAAGCTCGAATTTTGGATGCTCCTCTTCAATCTGAAGTTCTTTTTGGTTCTCCTGTGGAGTCAGTTTTGAAAAAAATGGAAGACAAAGCTAAGTCCATGCAGACGGTTAAGGAATTTTTACAAGTGCAGCCCCCTAAGTTTAGCAGGAATTGGCCTGCAAAAGGATGGTCTTACCCTTCTTCCGATTTTCAGTCTAAGGGCAGGTCTAGACGTGGTAGGGGCAGAGCTCATGCTCAGGGTTCTTTCAGACCTAGGACTTGGAGTTCTCCTGCACAATCTTCGGGTGAGGGCAGGGGTCAGCCTTTTCGCAAACAGACCCAATGACCTGTATCTCCAGCTGCCAGACACTTCCTATCTGGCAGCTCCTCTAGGAGGAAAGTTGGCACTTTTCGAACAAAATTGGCTTTTGGTCACCTAGGACAAATGGGTGTTGGACATTATAAATCAAGGCTACAGGTTTTATTTTCACACCTTGCCTCCTTTCAAAGGCATGCCAGATGTACCTCCTCAGCAAAGGCTGGAGGCTCACAAACAGATTTCTTTACTTTTACAAATGGGGGCGATCCAGGTGGTACCTCCGTCAGAAGTAGGCCTAGGGTTTTATTCTCGCCTATTCCTTGTGCCAAAGAAAGGAAACACTTGGAGGCCAATTCTGGATTTGTCCATTCTCAATACATACCTGGACATTCCAAAGTTCAAGATGTTAACTTTACAGCAACTTCTGCCTCTGCTAGGCAAAGATCACTGGATGGTAACTCTGGATCTCAAAGAGGCTTATCTTCACATTCCTATCGGGCACAGCTGCAGGAGATTCCTGCGTTTTCGGGCTGGTACTTTTCATTATCAGTTCTCTGCATTGCCCTTTGGCTTATCTACTGCGCCCAGGGTGTTCGCAAAGGTCCTGGCTCCTGTGATAGCCTTCTTGAGACTGAGAGGAATACAAATTTATCCTTATCTGGACGATTGCCTGATTCTTGCTCAAGACAAAGTCAAGTTACTTCAACATCTACAGTATGTAATGGCAGTTTTAAGGTGCCTAGGGTATTCTGTGAACGAAACAAAGTCCAGTCTAGTACCCTCTCAGGACATGTGCTTTCTGGGTGTGAGCCTGAATACAGCCTCTCAGATGGCCTTTTTGACCCCAGACAAACAAAGAAATCTTCACCTATACTTCCAGCAATTATTTCTAATGTCCAGGCTGACTGCAAGGACAGTCCTTCAAGCCTTGGGGTTCATGGCATCTTGCATTCTGGTACTTCCCAATGCCAAACTGCATATGAGGAAGCTACAATGGTATCTCAAAAGTGTATGGACTCAACACTGCCACGATTTGGACACTGTCATTCAGATAATACCTTGCATCCAGAAGGAATTCTTGTGGTGGGCTCAGGAATGTCACCTAAACAAGGGACTCTCTGTGACCCGACCAGAGGCGAGTCAGATCTTAACGATGGATGCCTCAGACCTGGCTTGGGGGAGCACACTTCAATGGAAAATGGATTCAAGAAACGTGGCCTCCCAGACTACAGCATTTGCATATCAACATGAAGGAGATGTTAGCAGTCCAATTTGCCCTGATGGCCTTCAAGGATCTACTTCAACCAGGACAGGTGTTGATTCAAACAGACAACACAACAGTCGTGGTACATCAACAAGCAGGGGGGAACCCATTCTTACCCTCTTTGCAGACAAGCTATGATTTTGTGGGAGACTGCTCTGAGTTTGCACATCACTCTTTTCTGCCAGGAGCACAGAACTCCTTAGCAGATGTTTTGAGCAGACAAATTGTGGATCCCCACGAGTGGAAATTGGATCCTCATGTATTCCAACAGTTGACAGTGGCTTGGGGAACTCCAGACATAGATCTGTTCGCTTCTCCACTAAATTTCCAACTGCCAAAATTTTGCACAAAGATGTTTCACCCAAAAGCTTGGAAAGTGGATGCTCTATCTTTCAGTTGGGACAACCTTCACATCTATGCTTTTCCTCCTCTGCCTCTTCTTCCCAAGGTACTCTTGAAAGTCAGACAGGACAAGCCTTGCATGATTCTAATAGCACCAGATTGGCCACGTCAGCACTGGTATCCTCTGCTGAGGAGTTTAGTACAGGAACCTCCTTGGCCTTTGCCACCATTTCCACACCTGTTGTCCCAGGCAAGCAATCATTTTCTCAATGTCAGGGTACAGTCCCTGCATCTGACAGCCTGGCGTATTCTGTTTTAGATCCTGGGGGGTCTCAGCTTCCTCAACAAGTTTTGGATGTCATTTTGGAAGCCAGACGGCCTAGTACTAGAAAGGTTTATGCTGATAAATGGAGGAGATTTTTTCTTTGGAGCACAGCAAAGAGCTTTGATGTTTCAGTGCCTAATTTGAGTTTTACACTACAGTACCTTACTGAATTATTAGACAAGGGTTTGTCTTTCTCCTCCGTGAAAGTTCATGCTGCAGCCATTTCTGCTCACTATGATTGTGACCCTCCTTTATTTTCTCACCCTTTGTTTAAACAGTTTCTTAGAGGGGCAAAGAACATAAGACCCCCACGTAGAGCTCCTACTCCTTCCTGGGATCTCAATTTTGTGTTGGAAAAGCTTACTTTACCTCCTTTTGAACCAGCAGCTACGTCTGAGTTGAAGTTTTTGTCCTGGAAGACTGCCTTTTTGTTGGCCATTACGTCTGCTAGGAGGGTATCTGAATTACAGGCTCTCATGGCAGTTGAACCCTTCCTGATATTTCATAAGGATAGGGTGTCCTTGCGTACTAACCCTACTTTTATGCCTAAAGTTATTTCTAATGTGGCCTTAAACCAGTCAGTTCATTTGCCTACTTTTTATGCTGATCCCCAAAATAAAGGAGAAAAAGTCTTGCATTCTTTGGATATTCACAGACAGTTACGCTATTATTTGAGCAGAACTAAAGAATTCAGACAGACTCAACAGTTATTTATTTCTTTTGCTTTGGGTTCACAGGGGAAAGCTGTTTCTAAGCAAACTATTTCTAAGTGGATTGGCCATTGTATTGCTTTTTGTTATTCTCATCATGGAAAGGATGTTCCTGCTGGGATCAGACCTCATTCCACTAGGGCTACCGCCACATCTACTGCCTTTTTAAGGGGGGTAGCTACTAAGGATATTTTGGAGGCAGCTACTTGGAGTTCAGTGCACACTTTTACTAAACATTACCATCTCCCTCTTTATTCTAAGTCTAGGGCTGGGTTTGCAACTGCAGTTTTATAGGGTATGTTGGCAGCTCCTAATGCTTTTTAGTTTGCCAGCCTCCCTTTACCTTTGCTTTGGGATTCTACCCACAGGTTATGACTGCAGCAATGTGAGACGAAGAACATAGTACAGTTTTGTACCTACCATAAATGTAGATGTTCGAGGATCCATATTGCTGCAGTCCAATTTTCCCTCCCTCCTTCCCCTCTATAGTTTGGGGTTGCTGTGTTTATGTTGGGGTTCTTATTATGTTATCTAGGTTGGTTGTTGGGTATTTCTTTTTTGGCTATGGCCTTTTCCTTTTTTAGGCCTTCTGACATCTGGGGCAAGAAAGACTGAGGATATGGCGTCGGTCATGCGCTTAAGTACTACTGTGTACTGACGTCAGTTCTGAGCGCCCATGACCGACGCCAGCCTAACACTTTGGTATTCGGGCTGACTGAGGACAGCGGACTACCCACAGGTTATGACTGCAGCAATGTGGATCCTCGAACATCTACATTTATGGTAGGTACAAAACTGTACTTTCCGCATTCAACAGAAGTAGCTCCGTATTTAGTGTATTTAGTGTTTTTTTTATTGGCCCATATACCGGCATACAAGCCAATCAAAAAGCGCTAAACACGGCCTACTTCTGTTTAAGGCAGACCACAAGAAGCTCTGTGTTTAGCGATTTTGTTTGATTGGCCCGTATGCCAGGTATACGGTCTAATCAAAAAAGAAGTCCACCCTAGTAACAGCAAAGCCTGACTTCAAATTACCCTCTAATTTCAGTTATCTTTCTCCTGCATTTGTACGACTCTGCATTTCTATATATTCCACTGACTGCAAAAGATCCCTCCCCAAGGTGTAATAAGCTTTCTAACAAAGTATGCTTCTGATTGCATGCTTCTTGTGGCTTATGCCGTACATTTCACTGCATATGTATTATGCCTCTCTAAATACATAGCCTGGTGTACAAAGCAATGTCTTTCGGCTGTTCCTGGTTACGGGTCGCCACAGCGGAACTCCGGTCCGCTAATGATTGGCAGTAGATTTTTACAGTGCCAAGTTGCCAGCACGACACCCAACCTTCAAAGAAAGCACGCCCATTCACGCACGCACCTACCTGCAAGTCTTTAAACATCACTCGACCGCAGGGAGGACATGCAGACTCCACACAGAAGGCACTCCAGCCGAGAATCAAATGGGAGAACCTCTCTCTGTGAGGTGACAATGCTAACCGCTGCACCACCGCAGCCTAACAAAAAATACCACATTCCTAAAAATATTAAAGTGCACACAGCAACATGCTGATCACATCCAACCATCTGAGGTCCTTAGTGATGGCCATTTCACTTTTCACAGTTCTACTACTTGGTTATTTTTCATTTCTCTCTGTAGTGTAAACACTTCCTCCGTCTATAAAATCATTTGCATATAGGACAAACACTTCTGTTAGTATTAGGAAGCTCATTTGGCTCTTTTCTATGCAAATGATGTTACAGAGAACTGGCTAGCCAAAGTAGGTGGGCTTTCCACTTCAACAATCATAGGAAACTATTGGAGTTTGCTTCTGCCACTAGCGTGACACCTAGTTTACAAAACCACTTCTCCCAAACAAAATCAGCGATGATCGTATGAATAGTAGTACTAATTCATAAAGCAACATCATATAACAAGGTGAAACCCAAAATGGAAACACATTTCCCATACATGTCTATCCTCTTATCAGTTCCTTTAGTTTCAATACCTGCTTTCAATGAACTGCTCAAGTATAACCAAAGCCGTCACAATGAGCAAAGTCAAAATATATTAAACACCTTTGTAGTATGAAATGTCTTATTTATGGCCTCAACTCTCCCAGCAGTTTCTTCATAAACAGAAGACATTACCATCAATCAAGAGACCAGTACTTAACATTAAACAGAAAGGTGAAGCAAAGTCCTCAGTCACACTACACAGAACACCTTTTTTTTTTGAAGTATACAGTTCTAGGTTACACTAAAAATACTGACAAACTAGTTGGTGAAAACAACAAATGATAAAGAAGTACTGAGGAGATGTATGGCAACTATAGCACTTCCCTTTGAAGCAAAATTGTTTCTGTAGGTCTCTAATATATGCCATATGTAGAAGGAGAAAAGAAAATCTGCACAGTTGTTATATTACTCCATTCAAGTACACAGCAGTTTAAAGCAGTAAAGAAGTGGTAATCAGATTAAAATCTTACTGCAAACAAACATTTTTAAGTAGTTCACTTTTTAAAATAAATACTTAAACAGAGAAGCATCTTCCAGCAGCTCACTGAAAACTGAGCACTGTTGAAGCGCACAGCCAGTGATCTGTTTTTCCTGAAGACACTGAAGCTACAATCTGGACAAAAATTATGTTGCACTGAGGAAAAAAACACAGTCACTGGCAGAACAGCAAATGAAAAAGAAAGCCTAATAGGAGAAAACAGAGAAAGTATGACAAATTACTGCAAAGCAGCAATTTTAAAGGTTTCACAATAAAGCTGAGATGATGGGCTGAAGACAGGTTATAGTTCAAGCAGGTCACAGTTTCAAGCAGGTCCCTGCCATATATATATATTTTTAACCTAGTCTTGGAAATGACAGCTGTGTTAATTTTAGCAGGATATACTTCTTTGCATGAGTGGTCAAGTTTGTATTTGGGTGAGCACCTGAACAGTCAGCAGTGCAAAACATCTCACTTCACTCAGCCTGTTCAGCTTATACTCATCAAAACATGTCACCTCTGCACTACACAGCCAAGCTAACCAAACATTTATCAAATATACAAGCAATCTGTATCAGGCTAAAAGGATAACTGGATAGGGCAGCTCTTGAAAACCTGGAGGCAAAGTTATCAGAAAACAAATACAGTGCCACAGCAAACCTTCAGACTCTTGATATGTGCACACCTTTGTACAACTGGTCTTCTTCTAGCATTCTGGTAATACTACAAACTTCAGCACCTTAGCACATTTACTGAGACGATATTCAAGATCAGCATACTTGCACAGTGAAGAAGCACACCCTCATGTCAGATTCACAAATTTAGCAAGCCATTATCCATGAGTGGTTTGGGTTGTTTTGTAAAGGTTGCCCTAATTCTCTACCCTCAAAAATCATAGCCTGGTGTACAATCCTAGCAAACCATATAATTAAAAAAAATAACAGCAGCATTTCATACTTACCTGTCAATACAGTTAGGAGTTGCTGTTTGTTTTAAATACAATGGTTAATCCCTCTTCTTCAGGTCTTCGGTGCAAACAACGAATCCTTCCACTTCAGCTTTTCGGCGCGAACACAAAGGTCCTATTTCGGCGCGAAAAAAAAATAAACGGCAAGGGTGCTCTTGGCACATGCGCACACCGACAATGTGAGGTTAAAGGTTGCGGTCATGAAAAAAAATGGCGCAAAAAAAAAAACGGAAAAAATGTTGTATTTTTGTTTTTGGACTGAACTAGGGTCGCGGGCCGCACGGAAGAGCTCTGAGGGCCGCATGCGGCCCCGGGTTGGACACACATTGGCATATAGTGGGAGATGTGTTTTACAGTCCACCAACTGTTTTAACGTAGTCAACAAAATTCCAGTATTAAGTAATTTTATTGCAAAGCTCTATTTAACATATCAGTATCTATATTTAATAGAATTTGTTTTACAGTTTCCCATTTACTCACTCTAATTTTGCATTGTTGTTGCTTTCTTCTTAGTACTGTCAATCTCCAAACACCAGTCTTGCTCACGTCTTACGAACTCATGGTACAGTAGTCAGCCCCTGTATGGATGTTCTTCATCTCACATTGCTGCAGTCCTTACACTTGGGTAGTCCGCTGTCCCTCGGTCGGCCCGAATATCAAAGTATAAGGCTGACGTCGGTCAAGGCGCATTTGACTGACGTCAGGACGTCAGGGTACAAATGCGCATGACTGACGTCATATCCTCAGTCTTTTTTGCCGCATGGTCCGATGCAGAAGCAGCGTTGCAAGTGCCGGTTGGCGTTCTGAAATTGTTCGATTTCAGAGTTTCAGACCGAATCAAAGTTGGCTAAGTACCCCGTTGGGTAATATTTTAGTTTTTTCTTGCCTCAGTGGTTTACCGGATGTCAGAAAAAGTGAATAATTGTATTTCTTATGGGAAACAGATACCGCATAGAGACTACCATACTTTGTGTATTCCTTGTTTAGGGCCGGAGCACGACGTTGTTGGGTGTCGCTCTTGTGCTAGATTCAATAAGCGCACTATTAAGAGAAGATTAGATTGTGCCAGGTTAGTCTTCGGGAAGCGGTGCAATTATAAAATGCCGTCGGATGCTCCGGCGCCGCTTCTTCTGAAGCGCAAGGACAAAGCTGTTAAACCTAGGCTAGAGGAACCGTCAGTACCGGACGCCGGTTCTTTAGAGGTGTCGGTGGAGCCGGTGGTTCCACCGGAGGTTTCTTTGGGATCCCAGGGAGAGACTTTGTTATTGCAGGATGTGGCCTCTCAGGAGGCAGGCCAGGCTGATGGGGCTTCTCAGGTTACTATACTCCCCTCCCTGCCTAGGTGGTTAGGCCCTCTCCTTCTGTTTCCAAGGCTTCTCCCAGGGGCAGGCCAGGTTTAGCTTCAGTTGGTGTTACCCCTAGTTCTTCAGGAACTGTGCCCAAGAAGCATATGCTTAAAATGGCAGAAGATTTGATTACTTTGATTAGGGTTCTATGCCCCCTCCTGATAAGAGACCTAGGGTGGAGCCTGAGCTAGGGAGTTTTGAGCAGGCTTCAGATGTTTCAGAGTCTTCGGCTGAAGACTTGCAGGAGTACTCTCCTTATTCTGATTCTGATGTGGATGATTCTACTCCTTCTGCTTCTCCTCCTGAGGATTTTTCTTTTCAGAAACTCTTCATTCCATGAGGGAGCATTTTAAGTGGGAAGGTCAGGACTTCTCTGATTCCAGGAAAAGGCTTAGGGAATTTTGTTTTACCCCAGCATAGGCCTTTGGCTATACCTCCTGTTTTGGATGTAGTGGAAGATGTTTTACAGAGGCTTCTCTTAATCCTGATTCTTTGCCTCCTGCTCCTGTTAAACCGGATAGATATTACAGGGTGCCTGAAGCTCATAAGTATCTTTTTAAGAGTCCTAGGGCAGACCCAGAAACTGTTAGCCAGGGGCCTAAAGGTGTTAAGGCTTCTGTTGTAAAGAATCTGGTTCCTGCAGACAAAGAGGCCAGGGCCTTGGATAGATGGGGAAAGAAAGTTTATACTTCTTCCACTCTTGCTATGAGGGCTTTGAATTGCCAGTTTCACATGTTGAAATACCAAAACTATCTCCTTTCACAATTGAAATCTAAGGTTGATGCTCTGGCAGAAGGTATTGATTGTAAAGAGTTGCAAGATTTAGTACATGTTTCTGAACAGGTGGGTAAGCATTCTTTGCAATGTGGTTTTGATGCTGTACAGGCCTCGTCTAGGGTGGCTGCCACTGGGTCAGTTCTTCGCAGGCACGCCTGGCTGAGGGATCAAAATTTATCTGACCATGTTAAAACAAGGATTTTAGATGCTCCTTTACAATCTGACGTGTTGTTTGGTTCTCCTGTTGAGGCAGTTTTAAAGAAAATGGAAGACAAGGCTAAGTCTATGCAGACTGTTAAAGATTTTTGCAGGTCCAGCCTCCAAAGTTTAGTAGAAATTGGCCTACTAAGGGGTGGACGTATCCTTCTTATGATTCCCAGTCTAGGGGTAGATCTAGGCGTGGTAGGGGCAGAGCTCAGGGCTCTTTCAGGCCTAGAACAGGGAGTTCTCCTGCACAGTCTTGGTGAGGGCAGGGGTCAGTCCTTTCGTAAACAGACCCAATGACCTACCTTTTCAGCTGCCAGAGCCTTCTCGTCTGGCAGCACCTTTGGGAGGAAGGTTGGCACTTTTCAAAGAAAATTGGAGTTTAATTACCCAAGACAGATGGGTATTGGATATCATACACCACGGTTACAGGTTTTATTTCCATACCTTGCCTCCTTTCAAAGGCATGCCAGACGTTCCTCCTCAACAAAGAATAGAGGCTCACAAGCAAATTTCTCTGTTACTCCAAATAGGGGCCATACAGCCGGTCCCTATGCCAGAAGTGGGCCTAGGATTTTATTCTCGCCTGTTCCTAGTACCAAAGAAAGGGAACACGTGGAGACCAATTTTGGACTTATCTATCCTCAACACTTATCTGGACATTCCCAAGTTCAAAATGTTGACGTTACAGCAGCTTTTACCTCTGCTGGGCAAAGATCATTGGATGGTAACTTTGGATCTCAAGGAGGCTTACCTTCATGTTCCTATCAGACTAAGTTGCAGGAAGTATCTGCGTTTTCGAGCTGGGACTTCTCACTATCAGTTCTCTGCATTGCCCTTTGGCTTATCTACTGCCACCAGAGTGTTCACGAAAGTTCTGGCTCCAGTGATAGCTTTCTTCAGGCTCAAAGGAATACAGATCTATCCTTATTTGGACGACTGCCTGATTCTGGCTCAAGGAATGGAAGAGCTTCTTCATCATTTGGAATATGTGATAGCAGTGCTAAGATGCCTGGGGTATTCTGTGAACGAAATAAAGTCCAGTCTAGTACCCTCTCAGGACATGTGCTTTCTGGGTGTAAGACTGAATACAGCATCCCAGATGGCCTTTTAACCCCGGACAAACAAAAGAGTCTTTCCCTTTACTTGCATCAACTATCTCATCAGTCCGGGCTGACTGCAAGGACAGTCCTTCAAGCCTTAGGGTTCATGGCATCTTGTATTCTGGTGCTTCCCAATGCCAAACTGCATATGAGGAAGCTGCAATGGTATCTCAAAAATGTATGGACACAGCACTGCCAGGATCTGGACACTGTCATTCAAATAATACCTTGCATTCAAAAGGAATTTTTGTGGTGGGCTCAGGAATGTCACCTAAACAAGGGACTCTCTGTGACCCGGCCAGAGGCGAGTCAGATTTTAACGACAGATGCCTCAGACAAAGCTTGGGGAGCTCATCTAAATGGAAAGTGGATACAAGACAAGTGGCCTGCCAGACTACAACATCTACATATCAACCTGAAGGAGATGTTAGCAGTCCAGTTTGCATTAGTAGCTTTCAAGGATTTACTTCTTCCAGGGCAGGTGTTGATTCTAACAGACAACACAACTGTCATGTGGTACATCAACAAGCAAGGGGAACGATTCTTATCCTCTATGCAGGCAAGCAATGATTTTGTGGGAGACTGCTCTCAGTTTACAGCTCAATCTTCAGGCAAGGTTTCTGCCAGGAGCACAGAACTCCTTAGCAGATGTGTTGAGCAGACAATTATGGATCCCCACAGTGGAAATTGGATCCTCATGTATTTCAGAAATTGACAGTGTCATGGGGAACTCCAGACATAGATCTGTTCGCTTCTCCACTAAACCATCAGCTGCCAAAGTTTTGCACAAAAGGTTTCATCCCACAGCTTGGAGAGTGGATGCTCTTTCTTTCAACTGGAGCAATCTTCATGTGTATGCCTTTCCACCTCTGCCTCTCCTCCCAAAGGTACTTCTAAAGGTCAGACAGGACAAGCCAAGGATGATTTTAATAGCTCCAGATTGGCCTCGACAGCACTGGTACCCATTACTGAGAAGTCTGGTACGGAAGCCTCCATGGCCTTTGCCTTCGATTCCACACCTGTTGTCACAGCAGGACAGCCATTTGCTCAATGTCAAGCTTCACTCTCTGCACCTAACAGCCTGGCATATTCTGTTTTGAATCATAGTGGGCCTCCACTTCCTCAGCAAGTTTTGAATGTAATTTTGGAAGCTAGAAGGCCTAGTACAAGGAAAGTGTACGAAGATAAATGGAAGAGATTTTTATTTTGGAGTGCAGCAAAAGATTTTGATGTTTCTGAGCCTAATTTGAGTGTGGCTCTTCAATATCTTACTGAGTTACTGGACAAAGGTTTGTCTTTCTCTTCTATTAAGGTTCATGCTGCAGCAATTTCGGCTCACTATGATTGTGACCCACCATTGTTTTCTCATCCTTTGTTCAAGCAATTTCTTAGAGGGGCAAAGAATATAAGACCACCAAGAGCTCCTACTCCTGCTTGGGATCTCAATTTTGTGTTGGAGAAACTCACTCTACAACCTTTTGAGCCTGCAGCTACTTCTGAGTTGAAATATTTATCATGGAAGACTGCTTTTTTGTTGGCCATTACCTCTGCAAGAAGGGTTTCTGAATTGCAGGCCCTTATGGCGGTTGAGCCTTTCTTGATTTTCCATAAGGATGGGGTATCTTTACGTACTAATCCTTCCTTTATGCCTAAGGTGGTTTCTAGTGTGGCTTTAAACCAAACTATTCATTTGCCTACTTTCTATGCAAATCCCCAAAATAAAGGGGAAAAGATTTTGCACACTTTAGATGTACACAGGCAGTTGCGATATTATTTGGACAGAACTAAAGGGTTCAGGCAGTCTCAGCAGTTGTTTGTTTCTTTTGCTTTGAGTTCTCAGGGCAAGCCTGTGTCAAAACAAACTATTTCTAAGTGGATTGGGTTTTGCATTGCTTTCTGTTATTCCCATCATGGCAAGGAGATTCCAGCTGGGATTAGGCCTCATTCCACTAGAGCTACTGCCACTTGACAGCTTTTTGAGGCGTGGCAACCAAGGATATTTTGGAGGCAGCTACTTGGAGTTCAGTGCATACTTTCTCTAGGCATTATCACCTGCCACTTTACTCTAAATCCAGGGCTGGTTTTGCCACTGCTGTTTTGCAGGGCATTTTGGCAGCTCCTGCTTCCTTATAGTTTGGCCATCCTCCCATACCTCTGCTTTGGGATTCTACCCAAGTGTAAGGACTGCAGCAATGTGAGATGAAGAACATAGTACAGTTTTGTACCTACCATAAATGTAGATGTTCGAAGATCCACATTGCTGCAGTCCAATTTACCCTCCCTCCTTCCCCTCTGTAGTTAGAGGTGGCTGTGTGGGTTGAGTTGTACATATTGTGTATATAGTGTATATTTTTGTACATATAATTAGGGCAAGGGTGCTTGGTTGTTTGTCTTGCTGTCTTTTGGTTTTGACCTTTATTTTTAGGGTCTTCTGACATCTGGGGCAAGAAAAGACTGAGGATATGACGTCGGTCATGCGCATTTGTACCCTGACGTCCTGATGTCAGTCAAATGCGCCTTGACCGACGTCAGCCTTATACTTTGATATTCGGGCCGACCGAGGGACAGCGGACTACCCAAGTGTAAGGACTGCAGCAATGTGGATCTTCGAACATCTACATTTATGGTAGGTACAAAACTGTACTTTTTCTGTCATTCAAACTTTTTTTCTTTGTAGCAATGGAAATGTTTCCCTGGCAAAGTCTCTGTATGGGCTTTGTGACTTTAGAAGCAGAAGAAGTTGTGCCCCCTTCTGCTTGCTTGCTGGCTCATTCTTTGTTGGTTACATTTTTTCCCTATTTCTTTCTCCGCCAGTTTTGCATTCAAAGCTGTTTTTTGATCCTCCCGCAAGAATATTCTGGATAACGATAAAGCAACTTGAATTTCACACCTGCCTCTTGAAATTTTCTAATTGCTGGAATAAACTTTTTTCTGTTCTATGTGGTGAGCATTAAATAATAATTTTCCACAAACACTCTCCACCCTCTACAATGTTTAATACATTTCCCTTCTGCTACAGTTGTTAGGGGCAACTATTTCCACTGGTGTGATTGCATCTTTACTAATTTAGTTTTTGATTTTTCTCATTGCAAAATTGTGAGCGTACATATAATGTGCCTTTTCAGTTAATAAATCCTGCAGAGGGCCACCAGTCTAATTGCTTATTTCTATTTTCCTAAAATGATTGCAGTCTGTTTATTTTCCAGTGACTCCTGGTACAGCAGAAAATCTCAAATTTTCTGTGTGTTCTATGTCTTCTAATTGCAGTTTTTTTGAAACTGTTCTCTTTGAGAAGCCTCATGGTCAGCCATTTGTTTTTTTTTTCTTTTCAGTCTGATTTTTTGCAGTTCTATCATTTCATCTGCGCAACTAATTAAAACTGCATTTATTTTCCAGCCTTTTTTTTATATGTATTTATTCAGTGTCTGTCATCATTTAAACCTCCTTCCAAACTCCTAAAAGCCCTGTCCTGTACCAAAGGTGAAACTTATTTTGATGTACAGCTGCAAGATTGCTTTCATTTACAGCTTTATCTTCTTTTCTGATTGATTTCCTCATACTTTCTCCAAGTTTCTTTGAGATCCTGATATTGTAATTACTACCTAGTAACTGAATTTTTTACAAATTAAATAGCTGGAAAAGTCTTATTTTTACACTTGTAGTTTTATCATTGGGAGAGCTGTAACCTGTGTCCCACCTTGGTCTTTGTTGAGGAAAAAGTATGTGTTAGTGAAATCAACTCTATCAACAAATAGTTAAATTAATTGACTTCTTGGGCACCCATCCAGCAATAGTCAATTTTGGTAGTACCTCAACTATTGTCCACAGAGGAGTCTTCACCTGTTCAACAGAGTAAGTCGTACATGTGTAGTTTGGGAAGCGAGCAAGAAATACAATGGTTTTCTCCACTACTTATTGTCAAAGGCAAGCCTCATGATAGAACCACATTGTTGTCATTAAGAGCTGCAATAAAGAGGAATGTTTGGTAAACAGTTTATTTGCATTGTAAATGAAATGGATAGTTCAGTTGTTTTAACATTGTCAAAAGATTTTAATACTCTTAACATATACTGGAAGAATCACGCAGATAAAAATAAGCAAAAAGGTTTATTTTACATGCATGGAGACATGCTACAAAGTACATGGTATGTCAGCAGTCTAATTTCTGTACACTTCACATGAGTTTTTATACCCTTCTCAGCACGTACACAGTAACTGGTTACCAGACAAGGATTTTCAGTCAAGGCTTATAAATTCACATACTGGAGCCTTAGATGGTCAGAGGTCAGTCACAAGATAAGCTTGTGCCTGGACCAAGGTAACATCTGTGCATTCCTCTTTGGTCAGCAAATTCTTTACAAGAAAAACAGCTTAATGTTAAGTTGTCAATCTCGCCTTCATTCTTGCTGGATGGGATGGGTTCGGAGCCGATCCTCGGCTCCGACTCGGCACTTGCTTAGCTTGAGAACTCCTTTTACCAGCTCGAGGTAACCCTATATCCCATGATGCAAGGCGGGACTACCTCCGATCTCGTTTGCCGCTTTGCGAAAGAGGTCTCCTTTTTGCCAGCTGAGGTAAGTTGGAATTTTCAAAAGCTTAGTCAGGGTTTTATCTCTCCCTTCTTCCTTTTTATAGAGTGTAGTGTTTCTACAGCCCACCCTATTTCCCCATTTAGTTAAAATCTTCTAGTTTTTATAAACAGTTTAAAGATTTTTTCAGTTAGGCCTAGGCCCCCTTCTTAATCCCTACCTGTGTGTCTGTGTTTGTTGGGATTAATTGTGTGATTGTTTGGGGGTGTGTGTGAGTATTATTTCTTCTTGGACTATGTCTAAGGAAGGCAAGGTCTCAGGCTTCAAGAAGTGTGACTCGTGCTGTCAGAAAATGTCTCTGACAGACGGTCACACTTCTTGTGTTTACTGCCTGGGGCCTTTGCACCTGCAGGACTCCTGTGCTTTGTGTCATTCTTTTAGCCAGAGAGTCCTGCAGGAAAGGAGGAATAAATTGATCCTCCGTGGCTTACTAAAGCCAGAAGGTTCACCCACTAAAACTGGGTCTGTCTAGTAAACCTTCTAAGCCACCGAAGGTTCAGGCTACAGCTTCTAAGCCTTCTCCGGTGGCTCCGACTCCGGCCGGAGTCGAGATCAGCTCCGGCCGGAGTCGAGATCGGCTCCGGCCGGAGCCGATCTTTCTTCTAAAGTAGTAGTGTCGGTTCCTATCGGTTCTGACACCCAATCTACTGTTGCCTTGTCGGCTCCGGCTGGAGCCGACATATTATCCAGTATCGGAGCCGAGAAGCCTTCGGCTCCATCTGGAACTCGGGGGACATCGGCTCCGATGACTACGTCCAGGAAGAGATCTCGGTCCCCTTCGTTGGAGAGTATCCACTCGGCTCCGGGGTCTCCTCTTTTGTCGGAGCGGAGTCATCGGAGCCGATCTTCGAGATCTTCCAGGCTGTCTGACCACGATTTAGAGAGGGTGGTAAGCAGGCTGTTGAAGTCGCAGGCACTAGCCCAAATGCTCCATAGCCCGTCTCGGCAGACTTCGGCTATTGCTTTACCCCTTGAACTTCCTCCTCTGACTCCCCTCCAGAGTTCGGAGCCGGAGCTTCTCGGGACAGCGACCGTGTCGGTGCCGGAACCGATACATCCATCTTCAGCTCCGTCGTCTTCGGCTCCGATCTCTTCCATGAGACCTTCCTTGGAGGGATCCGGTCGTCGAGTTTCCCTTGTCGGCTCCGAGGGGGCTAATGGCATCGGACCCTTGTCTGACCCCGCTCTCCCTCTCGGGGCTTCGGCTTTGGTAAGCTCGGCACCGACATCTTCCTCGGAGCCTTCCCTCTCAGTGGAGCCGGGAGTTCCTATTTCCTCAGAACGGGAATATTCCGGCCTCCTGGGGAGGGGAGCCTTTGAGGTGATGAGGAGTGTCCTGGCACCTGAGCCAGGTCAACGGTCCATCCCATTAGCTCCTCCCTCTTCGGTGCCTGTAGACTCCTCTTGCCAGCCTCTTGCTCCCAGGCCCAGGGATCCATCGCCCCAGGTGTCCCCATTGGGAATATCTTCCTCTTCCGAGGTTTCTCCTGATCCTGCAGGGGAACCTGCTCGGAAGAGGACGTGTAAGAGGAAACCCACAGACTCCCCTGAGTCTACAACATCTGATACAGACTTAGATGAGTCGGAGGGTTCCCCACGGTCCCCCTCTGAGGATGTCTCCTTTTCAGACATCCTTGAGCTCCTCAAACAGAGGGGGATTTGGCCCTCCATTGATCCCTCCGAGGATGAGTCGGTATACCTGGAGGCTTTTGGATCCCGACCCTCCACCTCCTGGGTGTCTCCGCCTTTCGACCCACTTATGCAGGTAGTGGCACGGAAGGCGTGGGCAGCTCCAGATTCTGTGGAACCGGTTCCCAGGAGACCATCCAAATTTATCACAGCCCCTGCAGATAAGCAGTTTCTTTCCAAGGGCATCTCTGTGGATGCTATGGTGGTGGCGGCGGCCACCAAGAAGGAACTTGCGGATCCTTCAGTACCTGTCCATCCTCCTAACAAAGATTCTAGGACCATGGACAGGTATGGAAAGCGGATGTTTTCTTCAGCGACCTTTGCTATGCGTTCGCTGAACTACCTTTGTCACTTCACCAGGCTTCAAAGAGATATTCTCAAGGAACTAGGTGAAGTGGTCCAGGATCCTTCTGCTGCTGGGGCTCAAGAAAAGATTGCCTCACAGCTAGCAATCCTGAATTCCTTAACTAACTCCTCCATGCGGCTCATATCCTATGCAGCCGATGGGGCGAGCAGGGCCGCAGGCACAGGAGTGGCTCTTAGACGTCAAGCCTGGATGCGGCTTTGTAATTTTGCGGACCCCTTTAAGGCGTCCTTCACCAATACCCCCTTTGACGGTTCGGCTTTGTTCGGACCTCAGGTGAAGGAAACCTTGACAAGGTGTGAGCAGGACGGCAAAACTCTTTCTGCCGTTGGAGTCCATTTTTCCACCCCTTCTAGACCCTATCCCAAGGGTCAGAAGGGAGGAAAGATGTGGTTCATAAAGCCCAAGGAGCAGCACGGACACATGGGCAGTTTACCCCAGAGGCAGAGGGGTAACAATAACGCCCTAGGGGCAGAGGGGTCCTCAGAACCAGGGCAACAGGGAGTCTCTTCCTGAGAAGCCCTTTCAGCATCCCTGAGGTGTTGCCCGACTGTCCGCCCTTGGAGGCAGTCGGGGGAAGGATTTCGCTGTACCCAGTAGCCTGGCGTTCCCTTTCACAAGATATGTGGGTACAGTCGATAATATCCGAGGGTTACAAAATCCCTTCGAAAGGTATCCCGTACCTCACCAATCCCTTCCAGACATCTCACCCGGTCAAAGGGATTTGGCAGAACAGGAGGTTACAAAGCTCCTACAAAAAAGAGCCATCCAGACTGTTCCAGCAGACCAAGTAGGATCCGGCGTCTACTCCAGATTCTTTTTGGTCCCCAAAAGGACGGGAGATTGGAGACCTATACTAGACCTAAGCAATCTAAACAGATTTGTCAAGAAGGCAAGATTCGGATGGTCACGCTTCAGTCCATTTTGCCCTTTCTGGGCAAGGACAACTGGATGTGCTCGATAGACCTTCAGGACGCGTACTATCACATAAAGATCCACAGGCGCTCCAGGAGGTTTCTCCGCTTGCTAAGGGACCAGTCATTATCAATTCAGAGCCCTGCCCTTTGGCCTCACTTCAGCCCCCAGAGTGTTTACCAAATGCATGGCAGTGGTCAGCTCACCTGAGACGTCAAGGATTCCAGGTGTTTCCTTATTTGGACGACTGGCTCCTCTCCGCCACCACCAGGCATCAGCTTCTTCAGACCAGAGACTACACTCTGCAGCTTTGCAAAAGTTTGGGAATTTCAGTGTATTTGAAAAATCTTCTCTGCGGCCTTGCCAATCTATCACCTTTATAGGCAGAATTAAACACCGTCAAGTTGTCAGCCAGACTAACACATCAGAGAATTCTGGACATACAAAAATTGCTCGATATTATTGCAGAGCAGCAAAGCCAAAGCCAGATTGATTCTGAAAGTTCTAGGTCTTATGGCTGCGGCCATTGTTCTTCTACCACTGGCTCGCTTCCACATGCGTCTGC
The DNA here is from genome assembly GCF_019279795.1 of Protopterus annectens. Lineage (NCBI taxonomy): Eukaryota > Metazoa > Chordata > Ceratodontiformes > Protopteridae > Protopterus > Protopterus annectens. The sequence goes on along the minus strand of NC_056735.1, from coordinate 1,795,568,584 downwards.
TGCAGTGGATGTTATTCACTCAGTGGTCGTTCCACAGTCTTCTGATGAAACACGAAGTCTTAGTCACACAATCGTGCAGAGCTCATCTGAACTGGTGGATATCTTCCCCTCTCCTTCACCAGGGCCGACCATTTGTTCCCCCTCCTCCGGTTGCCACAGTCACTACGGATGCCTCTCTGATCGGGTGGGGGGGGGGGCATTATCAGGGCAGGATGGTCCACGGGACGTGGCAACCCATAGAATACCATCTGCACATAAATGTCCTGGAGATGAGAGCAGTGCTTTTAACGGTGCAAGCCCTCAATGACTTTCTTCCCGCGGGGACTATTGCAGTACAAACGGACAACATGTCTGTGGTCTGGTACATCAACAAGCAGGGCGGGACCAGGTCCTATCCGTTGTGTCGAGAAGCTCTCAGGCTTTGGCAATGGGCAATCTCCTCTCATCGGTTTCTGATAGCAACGCACATCCCCGGCAGGTCCAACCTCTTGGCGGACAGGCTGAGCAGAGCCATTCTCATGCCTCACGAGTGGTCTCTCAATCAATCTATTGTGGACCAGATTTTTCTGAAGTGTGGCACACCTTGTTGCGATCTTTTTGCTACTCCCCAAAACAAGTGCCCCGACTTTTTCACCCTCTTTCCCCTTCCAGGCCAACCCCTGAGAGACTCTCTAACCCAGGATTGGCCCCGGGGACGACTTTACGCTTTTCCTCCCTTTCCCTTGATTCCACAAGTCATTCAGAAAGCCACCGTTTTGAGGGCCAAGTTGATTCTCATTGCCCCTTACTGGCCTCGACAAATTTGGTTCCCGACTCTGCATCGTCACCTCCTGGTGCGGCCTTGGCATCTGGACCCAGTTCTGGATCTTTTGATCCACCAGTCGGGTCAACAGCACCGGGCCATTCATTCTCTCAACCTCACTGCTTGGTTGCTCCACTTCCTTCCCTAGCCAGGCTTCCTATGATCTCTGATCCTGTCAGAGATATTTTAGTAGCTTCTTTGAAGTCGTCCACCAGAACCGTGTATGCTAGCAAGTGGCGTTTTCCATTTGGGCAATCTCCAGGCACATTGATCCCTTTACTGCTCCTGTGCATTCTGTTTTAGATTTCCTGGCTGAAGTTTTTCAGTCAGGATCCTCTTCATCAACAGTCAAAGTTCAACTGGCGGCTATTTCCAAATATCATGTTGGATTACAAGATCATAACATTATGTCACATAGGCTATGCAAAGCCTTTCTGAGAGGAGTTTTTCTTCTGAAGCCGCCAATAAAACATCCTCCTCCACAATGGGATCTGAATTTAATGTTAGCATCCTTGATTTTACCACCCTTGAACCGTCTGCCTCATGTTCCTTGAAGTTATTGACCTGGAAAACTATATTCTTACTGGCTGTCACTTCAGCAAGAAGGGTTTCCGAAATTCAAGCTTTCTGCATCCGTTCCCCTTACTTGGTTTTCACAAGGACAGGGTATCCTTAAGAACGAACCGTCCTTTCTCCCCAAAGTTGTTTCTCAAACTAATATTAATCAATCCATCGATCTACCAGTCTTTTTCCCAAATTATTCTGACAGAGCTGAACAAAAGCTTCATTTTTTGGATGTCCATCGTCAGCTCAGGTACTATTTGCATAGAACGAAACAATTCAGGAAATCGGACCAATTATTTGTCTCCTATGCAGAAAACAGGAAAGGTCTCCCAGTTTCTAAAGTGACCTTATCCAGATGGTTGTCTTCCACCATTTCTTATTTGTATTCACTCAGATAGCAACTACCTTCTAAACCGAAAGCACACTCAACCAGGAGTCTATCCACTTCTGCAGCCTTTCAGGATAGACTACCCATTGATACCATTTGTGCAGCAGCTACTTGGGCCACTCCTCATACCTTTGTCTCTCATTACAAGTTAGATTTGGCCTCCAGAGACAGGGCCAGTTTTGGTTCCACAGTTCTCAAGAGTCTGTTCCATTGAGCCACCCGGGATACAGGTGCTAGGGACGCGGTCCCATCCAGCAAGAATGAAGGCGAGATTGACAACTTAACATTTAGAAGTTATGTACCTACCATAACGTTCCATGTTAGTTGTCTTCTCTCGCCTTCTTTCTTGCGTCCCTCCCTCCTTCCCCCTGGCCTGGACAGATCTTGAAGAGTTTCCTCTTCTCAGGTTGTTCCCTCCTGAGTCTTCAATAGAAGAGTCCTTTGTTAGGAGTTTTTGTGATGTCCTTCAAGGATGCATCTGCAGTCCTTACAAATGGGTTGTCCTGTCGTCAGGCAGCCCATCCAGCAAGAAAGAAGGCGAGAGAAGACAACTAACATGGAACGTTATGGTAGGTACATAACTTCTAATTTTAACTTGCTGCTTTGCTTGCAATGCAATTTCACATTTTAACCCTTACTATACATGATACAAAGATGTTGAACACAAAGATTCTTACTACATTTCCCCCCTTACAACACTTTGTATCATAAGTAATACATTTTATTCATACAGTTTTTCGCATGACTCGTGTTCTGTATATTCAGAATAATAAGCTTTAGTTGCATTGGCAGACAGTACACTTGATATTATCATTCGGATGCAAGGAATGCAACAACAACCCAACAGTAGGAATATAATGGCACCAACACATATAGCAATTAAGACATTCATAAGTACTGTTCCCCAATTTCCAAACCAATTTTGGAAAAAGTCAGTTAATGGATTCTGTCCTGGTTTTGTAAGTTCAGAAACTTGTTGTAGGATCTCCAGATGGCTGTTAATGTCATATTCGTTGTCTGTAATGAATGGACAACACTTGTAAGTAACTCCTTTCGCCGCTAGGGTGAAATCGAGCGCCATACGATTCTGCAATGCTACAGTACTTATTGCAGTTAACTCATCCGTCACCAATTCTAGCGCAGAAAAAGTTGCATTGCTCAGGGTTTTTAACAGTTTTGACAGTTTTCTGAGCTCCCAAATGGATTTTACTGTCCCATACGCTGGAAGAATACCAGCCCAGGAAATAACCTCATCGCCCAAGTCCATGTGTGATGGCCCCTTGCTGCTACTATGGGCCAAATCGTGTTGATAGATTCAGGATGCATCAACGTTACCTACGGAATTAACAGGTTTATTAACAGCATGTACATTTTGTATTTTACCTTGGGGAAGAGAAAATGTATGTCTTATAGTTGGTGCTAAATAACCCAAAAAGCAACTGCCTGACCAATTTCTCGTTAACCATTTGTATGCTTTTCTACCACAGATAAAATAACAATTATTTATTTTAAGTGTAATATTGACTGGAACAGAGTGATTTCCTTTGTCTTGCAGCCCTTTAAACAAAAGATCATACACAGATAAAATTTTTTCAAAGAAACTTGTGTCATTAACAAGCCCTGTACAATTAAGCACTCTTATAGGTTTGAAACTCGTTGCACAGTGCCCATCTATTGTACAGTTATGAATTATTGTTACATTACACTGACTCCATCCAACCTTAATCTTGCCTAATCTTTGAAAACATACAGTTCCATTCTGGCGACCCATGAGGGGTAATGCCATTTTGTCCTTTAAGGCTACATTTGAAGTTTCAAATAGTAAATTAGTCCATGTATTTGCCCCCAAAGGGACTGTACCTAACATTAGACCACCATGTACAGTAGGGATAGCCGTGCATATCCAACAATTTGAAACATTAAAAGATAGAGCATATGCATACTTAATAGCTTGGTACATATTAAAAGGCGGATGCCAAGCCGTATTCTCGTCTCTCTTTACTTGGCTAGTCTTGTTTGAAAATAAAAACAGCCAAAACAGAAAAGTAACAATCACACTTATTAACAACAAAATTATTTTGGAATGCTTTTGTGGGAAGGGCTGCTCCCTTCCGGTATTTTTCTGCATTGCTACAATAGTCAGATACTCATACAAAACAAGATTACTACTAATCAGTGTTCGTCAGGGGAACTCAAGTTTTTGTCCAGTTCAAACTGTTTTACCAGTTTACAGTGTGTCAGATGGATCCATGATGTTCGTTCTTTGATTCGGATTGCTGTAGGTGTTGCGATCAAAACCTGGTATGGACCTTCCCACTTAGGCGAGGCCCAGGTTTTCCTCTTGACAATTTTAATCCAAACCCAGTTCCCGGGTTTCACTTCCAGGATCCTGTTGTTCTTCTGATCTGAAAAGCAATCATTCGTTAAAGAGGTGTTAGTCCTGGTCAGCAATTTCCTCATGTAATCTGCTATCTCTTCACCCCCCTCACGTTCCGCAGGCAAAAGATTTTGCCACTGCGGGACGTAATAAGGTCTCTCGTATAATAGTTCAAATGGTGTGACCCCTTTTGAGGTGGGAGTGGTACGCATGGACAGGAGTGCCGTAAGCAGTTTATCCAAGACTGATGTATCTCTGCCATGAGTTTACGTATCTTGCCTTTGAGAATGCCATTATGGCGTTCAACCAACCCTACTGACTGTGGGTGGTAGGCACAATGGTGTTTTAACTGTATCTGAAAAACGGCGGCCAGCTTTTGAATAACTTGGTTTACGAAATGTGTGCCATTATCAGAACAGATGCGTGTAGGGAGCCCAAAATGAGGGATAATGTTATTTGTAAGGGCCTTGGCTACCGACAGTGCATCTGGGTGTGCTACCGGAAAAGCTTCAACCCATTTTGTAAAGGCGTCAATAATGACTAACACAAATCACTTCTGTTGAACAGGAGTTAGTTCAATAAAATCCATGCAGATTGTGTGAAATGGATACGGAGGCAGCGGAAAAGCTGCTGGGGTGATCCGCACCCCACCACCATGGTATCGTGCACAAAGCAGGCACAATAAACAAAATTGTTTAGCGTATGCTATAAAGCCCTTGGTCCAGAAAATTTGCTGGATTATTTGAACCATAGCAGCAGGGCCCAGATGAGATGGGCCATGCGTCCCTAATGAGGCATACCTAAAAAGGTTCGTTGGCAAGACGTACTTATTTGGACCTACAAAAACTCCCTGCTTTTGAATAGCCCCATATTTAATCCATCGCTGTTTTTCCTGAACTGTACTAAGTTCCTGCATTACCTGTAAAGTTTGTAGATCAAATTTATCTGTAGGGTGAAGTTCCTTCTGTGTGGTCTCGAGTGCAAAGGTAAAGGTTAAGGCTACACTTTTTGCAGCTTTGTTAGTCAGTGCATTTTCAAGTAGTACTGGATCCTTGGCATTCGTGTGCGCTTACTTGCAGATGGCCAGTCCCCGTGGCAGTTGGACAGCTTGTAAGAGGCTAAGGATTAAATCCTTGTGGGTTATTTCCTTTCCTGAGGCCGTAACCATTCCCCTATTTTTCCATTGCTGTGCAAAGACATGGACCGTGGAAAAAGCATACTGACTATCTGTGTAGATAGTAACTGCCTTATCCTTGGAAATGTTACATGCTCTGGACAAAGCAATCAATTTGGCCGCTTGTGCGGACAGGTTCCTGGGGAGGGGTCTTGCCTCTAGTACTGTAGTCTCAGTTGTGACTGCATAGCCCAGTTGTGTAATGCTTGCCTCATTTGTACATGCTGACCCATCTACAAACAGGGTCCAATCTGAATTTGCCAAAGGTTGGTCCTTAAGGTCTGGTCTTGGTAAGACATTAGAGTGCATCAAATCTAAACACACGTGAGGGGCACCATCGTCAGCTGTAGGTAACAGCGTGACTGGATTGAGTGGTGCATCGCTCAATGGTCATGTGTGGTTGTGATAGTAACGTTGTCATGCAGGATAAGTGTCTGCTAGGAGAGAGAAAGGTAACTTTATCCTGTAGTAGTATTACTGCGACAGAGTGCGGTACTCATAAGGTAAGGTCATAAAACAAAACTAGGGTCGCAGACGCTTGCACAGCCTGTACGGCTGCAACTACTGCCTGTACACAGTGTGGCAATGATTGTGCCACTGTGTCCAATTTACTAGAATAAAAAGCTAATGGTCTCAACTTATCTCCATAGGTTTACAACTGAACCGATGTCATAAAGCCCTGCTTACAATCTACTGTCTGAACAAAGGGTTTTATATAGTCAGGGAAGCTAAGTGTTGCAGATCCTGCTATCAATTGTTTACCCTAGTAAATGCCTGTATTGCCTTATCTGTCCATTGCAGCGCGTCATGTGCTGCCATGGGAAGTGCGAAAATAAGTTCCGAAAATGGACTTACTTCCTCTGCATAGTTGGGAATCCAACCACGACAAAAATTTGTTATTCCTAAAAATGACATTTCTTTTTTTGTGCTGGGCATTGGTGCCTGTAAAATGGCTTCTTTTCTACAGTTATCTAGTTGTCTACCAGCAATTGAAATGGTATAGCCTAGATACCGTACTTCAGTTTTACAAAATTGTAATTTAGATTTATTTACCTTATGTCCCTCTTTCGCCAAAAAATGCAATAACCGAATAGTTTCGGACTCAGACAGCCTCCGTGGGTGCAGCCAGTAAGATGTCGTCCACGTACAATAGTAGATGACAGCCATGCTCTGGTTGAAACTGTGCCAGGTTTGTCGACATTTCTTGCGAAAAAATTGTAGGGCTTTCACAATATCCCTGCGGCAGTCGTGTGTATGTGTACCGCTTGCTCATAAATGTAAAGGCGAACCAAAACCTACTATCTTCCTGTAGGGGAATAGAAAAGAATGCGTTACTAATGTCAGTAACAGAAAAATACTTATCCGTGGGAAGGATATCATTTAACAAAACAGATGGATCTGAGACCATAGGAGCCCTTGGCACTACAGCAGCATTTACAGCCTGCAGATCCTGTACCATTCTCCATGTCCCGTCCGGTTTCCTTACTGGGAACAAGGGTGTGTTACACAGTGAATCTGTACTTGGAATTAAAACCCCAGCTCTCAGTAGAGCCGTGATCACTGGAAAAATGCCTTCTTCTGCCTTTTTACTTAATTGATACTGATGCTTATGAGGTCTAAAATCGGATTTTGGAGTTATTTTAACCTGTCCTGCTGTTTTTATTAGCCCAGTGTCATGTCCGCGGGACCATAAGGAGTCTGGCACTGATTGTAACTTTAATTCTTCTTGCGGGGTTAGGAGACAGTCAGAATGGCCCTCCCCCGGGTGGCGTTAGCCTATCTTCGCGGAGGTGCACAGTTGGTCTAGCCTCGGTGACCCAATTTAGTCTTTGTACCTGAATTCCTTTACATGCCAATTGTTCCGGTGTCATTTTGGCCCATTCATAACTTTCCTCACCACCAGATACCATGCCATTTGTTCTTCCCTTGTTACAGAGACATGTGCAATAGAATTATTGCGAAAAAGTAACTGCATATCTTTTGTAAGACTGCATGTAACTGCAGAATTTCCTAATTTATCCCAATAGAGATTTTGTAACAGGATTTTTGTGACCTTGTGTTTAAAAAATTGCTCCTCATACTTGGGATCAGGTCCCACATTTTTCCTGTAATACATTGTACAGTGTAGTTATTTGGCAGCCTCTGGTAACTGAATAGCCATACTATATTTGCTCAAAGCTAGGTTAGTTAACTCATTGGCCACGCTTTGTGGTCCTGTTTCAATAAGATCATTACTGTACCAGTAATGTAAATTCCCTTGCCCTACCTGCAACATTTTACCCTGGATTTTCATACGCTTAGCCAAGATTCCTAATGTAGTTGGTACCGCTGCTATTCTAAAAACGTGCATCAAATCCATTCCTAATAAGTTAACAGGGCAAATCCGAGAGACAATCACCCGAAATCTAATGGTTTGATTAGTTTCAGGGTCCGTAAACCATAAAGGTTTAGACAGAGGTTCCTTATAAATGCGGCCGTCAGCCGCTTTGACTAATACATAGTCATCAGTAGTCACATTGGACTGTACTGCAGTGCGTTTCAATAAGGTCCTAGAAACCCCTGAGTCACATAGAAATCCCACGTCTCTCCCTTCAGCCTGTAATATGATTACCGGTTGCACTTCTATCTGCATAGTCGTAGCTAGAGCTGTCAGGCTAACAACCTGATATTCACCTTTTTCTGAAAAATCAGTTATCTCATGTTCCCATCCTGCACATTCCATTTTACCTTCTTTATTCACATCCTCAAAATCATCCTCATTCTGTGTAACTGACTCTTGCCAGTCGACCTCAGCACCTGGGTCCGGTTCGTCCGTGCTGCTATCATATAGTCATGCTGAACTATGATCTGGAGCAGCAGCGGATTTTCCCGGGATTCCGGCAATCTCTTGTGAAATGCCCCTTCTTACTGCATTTAAAACATTTCCCCCTCTTTTGTCTGCCTTCGTAATTTTCAAAATGTCCTACATTCCCTCTCCCTCTGCCTCTACCCCGTCCCCTTCCTCTACCTCTGTTGGACGGAGCTTACATTAACATAAGTGTTTCATCCACGCTCACCGTAAAGGTTTGAGCCTGTTTTCTTTTCTTTTCCTCAGGATATTTTTCTGCATGTAAGGGGATATGAGTCTGTGGACAGGGTATGTACCTTAGCTTCTTTTTGTTTTTACTCTGATTTGTCTATACTATGGTTACGTAGTTCCAGAGTCTCCTCTGCTTGTTTTTGTAAAACTACGGAGGGTATTTTTCCCTGCTTCTCTGCCTCCTGTAAAACTACGGAGGACACCTTTTCTTGATTTTCTGCTTCTTTTTCCTGATACTGGGGTGGACCGACCATTTCTTTAGGGACTTCTGGTTACAAGGGTGGGGCTGTCGGTTTACGACAGACAGCAGATGTCTCATCATCTTCTTTATGGACAAAAAATGCACCTTTTTGCACTCGAGCCACCACTTTCCTTATTCGAAAATTGTTCCCTATGCCTCTTATTAGCTTCTTTTAACCATTTCTGTGCTTGAGGGAATCCCACCTTTACTTGATTTTTAACTTTGCCTCCTGCGTCCCTACGCAGATCTCTCACCAAATTTTGACATTCTGATCTATTTAAGTTACCACTAAATCCATAATTTGTCTTTCATTTTTTATGTATTTTAAGTTTTTTTTTTTTTTTCTTGGATGTACTTTAAACATATATTCCTCATCTTCAGACCTTTTATTTAAGCAGCCCTTACTAGCACAACTGCTTCCTATTCCCATTTTTCTTATTTAAAAGAACAACTTCCTTTTCCTGAGATCTCTACCGGTCTTTTGTAAAATTTAAACAAAAGAAATTCCTTTGACTAGTCCCTTAAAAAAAAGTACTTTTATAAATGTAAAAGCTTACCTTACTGCAGATCTTCCGCCCCGTTCGTCACCGTCCCACGGATCGAATCTAAGACTGACTGGCCTCTACTTACGACTTCTTTGTTGGAGGTCTTTCTGTTCCAAGGGAGCCCGAGATTCGTTCTCCCCTCCTGTACAGGGTTTTCAGTCCCTCTTATGCGATTCGTACCGTGAAGAGGTGGCCCCACGTTCTTGGGTGCCAGAAATGTCAAAAGATTTTAATACTCTTAACATATACTGGAAGAATCACGCAGATAAGAATAAGCAAAAAGGTTTATTTTACATGCATGGAGACATGCTACAAAGTACATGGTATGTCAGCAGTCTAATTTCTGTACACTTCACGATGGGTTTTTATACCCTTCTCAGCACGTACACAGTAACTGGTTACCAGACAAGGAATTTCAGTCAAGGCTATAAATTCACATACTGGAGCCTTAGATGGTCAGAGGTCAGTCACAAGATAAGCTTGTGCCTGGACCAAGGTAACATCTGTGCATTCCTCTTTGGTCAGCAAATTCTTTACAAGAAAAACAGCTTATTTTAACTTGCTTCTTTGCTTGCAATGCAATTTCACATTTTAACCCTTACTATACATGATACAAAGATGTTGAACACAAAGATTCTTACTACAAACATGTATATAGGAAACGGTAGCTTTTGAGGGAGAATTCATTCGTGCAGCAAAGCTATTTTCCTTCATACTACTGGAAGGATATCTAGAGCATTACTTTTAATTCATGGCAGTTCACAGTTTTCCCTGTAATATACAATGTGAAGTTGTTCTATCTCTCCGTTTATTCTTGCAGATGGGTTTGGAGCTGATGCTCTGCTCCGAGTCAGCCTACTACAAAGCTTGAGGTCTTCAAATAGCTCGAGGCCAAGTCCCTCTCCCATGATGCACCTAGAGTTACCTCCTATCTAGTTTGCCGCTGCAATAGATCGGAGGTTCTTGCTAGCTTGGGCCAGTAAAAACCTTATTTCTTCTAATATTTTTCATTATATTTGATAATTCTCTCTAAGTAATAGTTTTAGATACTTAGATAAGCTATTACAGCTTTTGTGTAGTTTCCCTTCCCTTGGTGTGCCTTTTTTTTAAATTACTATTTGGCCTTGTTTTCTTAGGCCTAGTTTAGATTATAGTGTGCGCTTAGATAGTGACCTTTCTGTCACAGCTATCTTTATTACTGGTTTAGATTATAGTGTGTGTTTAGATTTGTGTTTTGAAATAGTATAGTATTGTTGTGTGCCTTTAGATTGTGACTTTCTGTCACAACTTTGATATATTTATCTATCTTCAGTTTAAACAGTTTGTGTGAGACTAGTATTTAGCCCATAGTCTTTAAAAGGCTTGTTTGATTAGTATTGCTTGGGTGTGTCCAGTTTTACAGCAGTCTCTCTTGATTCTGTTACAGTATGGCTGACCAAGACAAACACCCTAAATCAGGATTTAAAAAATGCTCTAAATGTGGGCAGAAAATGTCTGTCACAGACAGTCATGTAAACTGTGTTTATTGTTTGGGAGCATTGCATCTCCAAGAAAGCTGCTCCAAATGTCATTCTCTCTTTTGGGGTTCTACAGGAGCAAAAGAGAAAACTGATCGACAGAGGTTTACTTAAACCTTCATTCCAAGAAGCTTTGAGTGACCAAGATGGATCTAGTAAGTCCTCAAAGGCTTCCAAGACTTCTGAGAGTAAGAAATCTAAAAAGTCTTCGCCGGTTCCACAGACCTCTGAGCTGATCGTCTTATCCTTTTGGAGCCGGTCTCCAGTTTTGGAACTGGTATCCGAAGTGCCTAAGTCTCCACTCTGTCTGTGCCATCCTGTATCCACTCATCTCAGTCTTTGATTGGCCTTTCTGATTTGGATGTGGATCGTGTGGTGCAGTAGCTTTTACAGGCACCGGCTTTTGCTAAATTCTTATCGGCTCCGACCCAAGCGGCTTTGGAACCGAAGACCCTCTTACCAGCTACTACTCTTCCTCCTCCGAGCCATACCAGTCCTTCGAAGCCAGAGGAGTTGGACTTGTTGATTGTGGAGCCTTTGGAGCAGACACCTGCTCCAGTGTCTTTGGCTCCATTTGCTCTGACTTCCTCAGCACTGATCGAGGAATCTAGGAGCCGACACACTCTGGCCGGGTCTGGGGAGTATAGTCGGACTGACTTGTCAGTTCTGACTCTGCCTCTCGGGGCTTCGGCTCAGATGAGCTCGGCTCCTACCTCTGGCTTGGAACCCACTGTCCTGGTGCTGGGGGTATCTATGGTTTCCTCGGATCCATTGGTCCCTTCGCATCAGAGCAGAGGTGCCTTTGAAGCCATGAGGAGAGTTAAGTCTCCTAAGACATCGACTTCAGGTCCCGTTACTTCCTCCCCTGAAGTGCCTGTGTCTGCTTCTGCTTCACAGATTCTTGCCAAGAGTAGAGACCCAGAGCCTCAAAGCCCCGTTGGGTGGCCCCTGTTCTTCTGAGACCTCACCAGAAACCCCCTTTGAAGTTTCCAGGAAGAGAATTTGTAAGAGGAAGCATCTAGAGTCCTCACAGGAGTCCCTGACATCTGATACTGACTTGGATGACGCAGAAGGGTCCCAACGGTTCCCCTCTGGGGATATCTCATTTGCTGAGATATTAGAAATCCTTAGGAAGAGAGGTGACTGGCATTCGACCAACCCTACTTGAAGACGAGTTGCTTCTCCTGAAGGCTTTCAGGTCTCATCCCTCCACCTCTTTGATGTCTCCGCCCTTCGATGAGCTTATGCAGCAGGTTTCATGAAGGGTGTAGGAGTCTCCGGACACCATGCAACCTGTCCCCAGGAGGCCTAATAAATTTCTCTGCTCCCCAGGACAAATATTTTCTGACCAAAGGTGTGCCAGCTGATGTCATGGTTGTGGTGGCAGCCACCAAAAAGGAAATTTCAGAAATTTCCTCTTCTATCCATCCTCTTAACAGAGATTCTAGGATCATGGATAGATACGGGAAGCGCATTTACAGTTCAGCGACCTTTGCACTCCGCTCAACTATCTAACCCATTTTACTAGACTGCAAAGAAATCTCCTTAAAGAGCAAGGAGATGCTCTTCAGGGTACAGTAGCTGCAGGAGCTTCAGGTAAAGTTGCCTCCCAGCTTGCTACCCTCAACTTCATAGTTAACTCGTTCATGCGCCTCATTTTGTATGCAGCTGATGGAAATAGCAGGGCAGCGGGTACAGGAATTGCTTCTAGGAGACTGTCCTTGATGTGCTTGTGTTCCTTTGCGGAGCCCTTAGTCATCCTTTGCAAATACCCCTTTTGGTGGCTTGCCCCTTTTCGGGCCCAAAGTTAAGAAAACTGACCAAGTGTGAGCAGGAAGGAAAGACCATCTGCCGTCAGTCTATTTTTCCACCCCTACCAGACCCTACCCCAAGGGTCAAAGGGGAGGGAAGATGTGGTTCCGAAAAGCCCAAGGAGCCTTTCAGGACACACGTGGTGAACCCCCCTCCAGGGGCAGAGGAGGGGGCAAAAATGGAAGACGCCGGCTTCGCTGCAGAGGGGGTCCACAAAACCAGGGAGATAGAGATCACTTCTTTGGGAAGCCCTACCAGCACTCCTGAAAGGAGGCCCAAATGTCCTACTCTGGAGGCAGTTGGTCGCTTATCTTTGTACCCAGTTGGCTGTAATTTTGAGCCAGGCATCTGAATCATTTCCAGAGGATATTTCATTCCTTTCGCCACACCCCCTCCACTGACAAAAATCCTGGACATTCCACCTAGTTACAGGGAACAGGCAAGAATAGAGGTCCGATCATTGCTAACAGAGTCTTCCAACCAGTCCCAGCAGACCAGTTAGGATCCAGAACTTACTCAAGAGTCTTTTTAGTTCCAAAAAAGACAGAGGACTGGAGACCTAATATTGGACCTCAGCAGACTAAACAGATCTGTCAAAGAGAAGTTTCGGATGGTCACGCTCCAGTCGATACTTCCCTTCTTAGGGATAGACAATTGGATGTGCTCGATAGATGTCCAGGATGCATACTACCACATAAAAATGGCCAGACCATCCAGGGATCACCTGCGCTTACGGCTGGGAGCCAATCATTACCAATTTCAAACCCTGCCCTTTGGTCTCACTACAGCCCCCAGAATGTTCACCAAATGTATGGCAGTGGTCACGACTCACCTGAGATGTTTAGGATTCCAGGTGTTTCCGTACATAGATGATTGGCTCCTCACCACCACCACCAGGCATCAACTCATTCAAGCCAGGGACACACCACTCTTTCACTCTGCAGTCGGCTGGGCATTATGATAAACTCAGGAAAATCTGCCTTGTCACCATCGCAACATACCGTTTTTATTGGAGCAGAATTGGACACCACCAGCACCACGCTGAGACTTCCAGTAGAAAGTCTTACTACTCTGTCAGCAGGTCCTCAGTCTGATATCCAAAAACAAGGCTCTAGCATCAGAAGTACTAAAATTGTTAGGCATGATGGCAGCTGCAATTTTGGCCATACTGCTGGGTCACATGCACATGCAGATTCTGCAGTGGCTGTTGTTCATTCAATGTTCTTACCAAGAGCTCCCGATGTCTCACGTTATAATGATCATGAACTCATGCAAAAAGGTGGTTGACCTCTCCATTTCACACTAGGTCGCCATTTTGTTCTACCCCCACCAGTGGCCAGAGTGACCACGGACCATTTCCTCATGGGGTGGGGGTGGGGATTTTCAGGGAAGAACAGCCTAAGGCACAATGACCGATAGAGAGACATCTGCATATCAATGTCCTAGACATGAAAGCAGTACTTTTAGTGTTGCAGTACGTCCAGGACTTTCTTCTGGGTACAATTGTGATTCAGACAGACATGTCAGTGGTCTGGTACTTGAACAAACAAGGAGGAACCAGGTCCTACACCCTTTGTCGCGAGGCCCTAAGAGTGTGGCAGTGGGCTGTATCCACCCATTGCTTTGTGTTAGCAATGCACATCCAGGGAAAATCCCATGTGATAACAAGACAAGCTGAGCAGAACAATTTTGTTGCCTCATGAGTAGTCCTTCAAGAAAGAAATCGCGGACAGGTTATTCTGCAGGTGGAGCTAGCTTTGCGGTAACCTTTTTACCAGCCACATGAACATGAAATGCAGAAGCTACTTTGCCCTGATTCCACCTCCAGGGGAAGCCCCAAGGGACACACTAGTACATGATTGGCCTCCAGGTCTCTTCCCACCAATCCTGTTGATACCCAAGGTACTACAGAAAGCAAAAGCCCTGGGAAGGACCATCATTCTAATAGCCCCTCATTGGCCTCATCAGATTTGGCTCCCCTTCCTTCGACTTCATCTTTTGGAGGACCCTTGGATTCTGGACCCAGTTCCAGATCTTCTGACGCACTCATCGGGGGAACTTCATCCCTGTCTTCAGTAACTGAAACTGACAGCTTGGCTGCTCTAATTCCCATCATAGCCAGGTTCCATAACCTTTCTAATGAGACAAAGCAAATTCTCATATCCTCTCATAAATCCTCTGTGAGGAAGCTGTACCTTAGCAAATGGAAAAAAATTTCTATATGGGACTCTCAAAAAAACATTGATCCCTACCTAGCTCCTATGGCCTCTATACTAGACTTCTTGACCATGAACTTCAACAAAGGAGCTGCAGCAGCAACAGTTCGTGTTTAACTTGCTGCCATTTCTAATTTTCACCTTGGATTTGAAGGGTTAAACATTGCCCCACAAACAATCCAAAGCCTTTCTCAAAGGGACCTTTCATCTAAGACCACCTGTGAAATCTCCCTATACCCCATGTTATCTAAATTTTATGCTTTCTCGTATCATTCTCCCTCCATTTGAGCCAGCTTCCTCATGTCACCTCAGATTTTTGTCATGGAAGACCATCTTTTTAGTAGCTATCACTTCTGCCCACAGTGTCAGAGCTTCAAGCCTTGTCGATTAAGTCTCATTTGATTTTCCATGCTGACAGTCTCACTTCGAACTAACCCCTCCTTTTTGCCTAAAGTTTGCACTGAAGCTAATCTTAATCAAATTATTGATTTGCCACTTTTTTCCCCAATCACTCCAACAATTTAGAATATATATGCTGCACAAACTTGATGTTCACAGCTCAGATTTTGCTTTGGTGGAACAAACTATTTTAGGAAATCTGAACAGCTTTTAGTTTCTTTTTTAGACTCCAGGAAGCAAGTGGCCAAAACTACTTAGTGGTTATTTGATTGCATCACATTTGTTTATTCAGCTGCTAATATGCCCTTACAACATAAAATTAAGGCTCACTCCACCAGAGCAGTGTCTACATCCTCTGCCTTTTCTGCCAGACTTCCCTATAGGTAACATTACATTTATGCAGCAGCCACTTGGTCAGGACCTCATACCGTTGTCACTCATTACAAAGTTAAGGCCTCCAGGGACAGGGCCTCATTTGGGTCTACTGTCCTGAAAAATATACTCCCGTGAGCCACCCAAGATAGATGGTGCTTGGGATGCTACACATCTGTAATAATGAACGGCGAGATAGAACAACTTCACATAAAGAAATTATGTACTTACCATAATGTTACATATGAGTTGTTCATATCGCCTTCATTCTTGCTTCCCACCCTCCTACTCCCTCCAGGTATTTTTTTCGAAGACCGAGATGCTGGATTCTTCTTGGTTGCGCAACCCTTCTGTAGCTTTTTTGTATGGAGTGATAGAATGACATACGGTATTATACTCAGAATGACATATGGTATTATACTCAGAAAACAAGATCTGAGGTAACTCTAGGTGCATCATGGGATAGGGACTTGGCCTCGAGCTATCTGAAGACCTCGATCTTTGTAGTAGGCAGACTCGGAGCTGAGGATGGTCTCCGAAGTCATGTGTAAGAATGAAGGCGAGATGAACAACTCACATGGAGTAAGTACATATCATGTTTGTTGTGGAGATGCATTTTTTTTCCAAATAACATACTTGTGCCATTTCACAAGAGAATTTAACTTTTGCAAGTATGCCAAAATGCCAGAAGTTCTTAGTTGCAAAATTATTGTTGGTGTGTCGCTGTGAAGATCTGATGATGATGATGATAGCACAAATCATATGCTTTTAAGACCAGTGTTTGTTTTGGACTACTGCAAAACTAGTGGTGATGTAAAAGTATTTGGAACTACTAACAAACTTAGTTTGGTAAGTAAAAGCTCATATGCAAGGATTAATTGCACAGACTGCTTTTGTTATGCAAATCTACTCTAAGAACAAGAGTACTTTATTTTCCCAGTTGTGCCTACTGCATTTCAGCATACAGCATGTGCAGTTCACAAGAAATTTGTTTAAAACATTTCTATATGTGAATCAGTGTTCAGTAAAAAAAAACTGTTCTTTTCAATGATGGTGAATACATAGTTTTTACATCAATGCAGCAATTTGTAATGCAACGAATATCCAGACTCTCAATTTTGTACAAGCTTTATATTATCTTGGAAGCTGAACAGTCTAGACACCTAGCACAAATAACATTTTCATTCAGCCATATTTAAGCTTTCATGTGATACTAGGTAATTCCTTACTGGGTGCTTTTTTAACTATTTATAAAACGCAGTGTACAATCCTCAGTATTTATAAAGCTGTACAATTTATGCAAGCATCTGTGGCATTTTCCTTCATCATGTTCAGTTTTCAGCTGATACAGTATTGTGGTTTGAGTGTCACTGTTGCCCGTCATTAATTGATTAGTCAATTTGTTGAAGAAGCCAGCTCTGTACAATGTGATGATGCCATAAGGAATTGTGGGTGTCAAGTGGAAATATCTTTGGATGTTCATCATGCATACAGCTGCAGTCATTACAGATGGGTTATCCTGCCGTCAGGAGGGTCCTCGGTCGGCCGAATTCCAAAGTCTAGGTCCGGCGTCGGTTGTCGCTTCTTCCCTGACATCAGTGCGGCAGGGGTATAAGAGGCAGCCGATGCCATTTTCTTCAGTCTTTCTTGCCGCGCGGTGCCCGAAGCAGAAGCAGTTCGCAAGTGCCGGTCGGCCAGCTCCTAAGATTTATGAAAGTATTTCAGCCGAAGTCTTCTTTAAAGCTAAGTACCCCGTTGGGGAAACTTTTCTTGCCTAAGTACCCCGTTGGGGAAACTTTTCTTGCCTCAGACCGATGTCAGACAAAGTTAATAATTGCATTTCTTGTGGGAAGCAAATACCGCATAAGGATTTTCACTCTTTCTGTATACCTTGCTTAGGGCCAGACCACGACGTCTCCGCCTGCCGTTTTTGTGCTAGGTTCAACAAGCACACTAAGCACCGGGCGGAGTTCGCCCTTCATTATTTTGGCAAAAAATTTAATTATATCATGTCGTCGGATACACAGACACCAGTTTTAAGCAAAAGACGCAAAGACAAAGACAGTCATCCGAGGTCTGTACAAAGTACTGAGACCACGCTTAGGCCGAATACCGGTACTCCGGTTCTCAGCGAGGCGCCTATGCAGCCCCTGACTACCGATGAAACTATTTTACCGGTGACTCCAGTACCTGAGGTTGCAGGCTCCTCTGTCTCCATTCCCACTGCAGATACCGACGCCACTCTTGGGGAAACTGAAAATTTAGTGAGGCCTGCCTTTTCTGAAGGCGTCTTCAGGCCTTCCACCTTCTCTATTAAATCCTTCACTAAATCTAAAGCTGCCATGAAAACTAAAAAAACAGGGTCCTCAGACCTCCTTTCAAGGCCCCATGCCTAAAAAGCAGAGGCTTAAAATGGCTGAGGATTTGATAACTCTCATCAGGGGTTCTCAACCTCCCTCTGACAAAAGACCAAGATTGGAGGAAGACTACCCTTCCTCAGCCCAGGCTTCTATTACCTCAGACAATTCTGAGGGCCAGGATTATGCCTATTCCCCTTTTGAAGACTCTGATGCTGAGGAGTCTATTCCCTCGGTCCCCCCCCCCCCCCGAGGACTACTCTTTTGGGGAAACCCTGCATACATTGAGGGAGCACTTCCACTGGGAAGGCCAAGATTACTCAGATTCCAAGAAAAGGCTCAGGGAATTTCTACTGCTCCTGCAGCATAGGCCCCTGGCTATCCCTCCTGTTTTAGATATTTTGGATGATGTGTACACAGAAGCCAGACTTAATCCAGATTCTTTACCTCCACCCCCTGTTAAACCAGACTGGTATTACCGGGTTCCTGATTCTCACCAGTTCCTTTATAAAAGCCATACTGCTGACCCAGAAACAATTTCACAGGGTCCCAAGGGAATAAAGGCCTCTACTGCAAAAAATCCTTTACCTTCAGAGAGATTCCAGAGCATTAGAAAGGTGGGGGGAAAAAGAAAGGTGTATACATCTGCCACTTTAACCATGAGGGCATTAAACTGTCAATTTCATATGTTAAAGTACCAACAGTTTTTGTTATCTCAGCTGAAAAGCAAAATGACACAAACAGAACAACCAGATTTGAAAGAGTTGCAGGATTTGTTGCATGGAGCGGAGCAAGTGGGTAAACATACCTTGCAGTGTGGTTTTGATGCTTTAGAGGCCTCATGTAGAGCTGCTGTCACGGGGTCTGTTATACGTAGACATGCTTGGCTCAAAGAGCAAACCTTAGAAAAAACAAAAAGCAAGCTACGTAGTCCTCCTTTATGCTACCACTCATATAATTGAGTGGGAATAATACCAGGCAGCAAACTGGAACAAAGTAAAATCCAAAAGTAATCCAAAAAGAGTTTATTTCTTAAGCGCTTTTCGTCTGCTACTCAAGACAGACTTCTTCAGAGTAAACTCATCAAATTACACACCTAACTTATATTAAAAACATAATTAGCTAATTATTGTTAAGTCACGATCATTACAAATTTAAAGAAACAGTAACTAAAATGAATTTAAAACTAAAAATCATATACTATTTACATAGATTAGAATAAAAAATCTTACAATATGTATCCTATTTACTAGCTTTTATCATACCAATAAAACATGTGTATAAATATATAAATATATATATGTATTACATAATAAATCAACTTTATGCATTCTCAAACCTGAAACTCACATAACAATGTTGTAGGATGAATTCATAGATGTGTATTACACTTAGTTTAGTTTAAATTCCATGTTATTATAATGACTTGTTAAACTATGACTTTGTCTTATGTTCTAAAGTAACCTTAACCAATAAATTATGGCTGTTTTCATATTATTTCATGTCTATCTTTTTAAACTAAGTAAACTAAGTATGCACCCTATAGAACATGATGTTCTTCATCCCACATTGCTGCAGTCCTAACACTTGGGTAGTCCGCTGTCCCAGTTGGCCCGAATACCAAAGTATAAGGCTGACGTCGGTCAGGGCGCATTAGTCTGACGTCAGGGTACAAATGCGCATGACCGACGTCATATCCTCAGTCTTTTTTGCCGCATGGTCCGATGCAGAAGCAGTTTTGCAAGTGCAGGTTGGCGTTCTGAGATTTTCCGAAGTCGGAGTTTTAGACCGAATCCAAGTTGGCTAAGTACCCCGTTGAGGAATATTTTGGTTTTTTCTTGCCTCAGTATTTTACCGGATGTCAGAAAAAGTGAATAACTGTATTTCTTGTGGGAAACTGATACCTCATAGGGATTACCATACCTTGTGTATACCTTGCTTAGGGCCTGAGCACGACGTTGTTGGCTGTCGCTCTTGTGCTAGATTTAACAAACGCACGATAAAGAGAAGATTAGATTGTGCCAGGTTAGTTTTGGCAAGCGGTGTAATTATAAAAAGCCGCCGGGTGCTCCCACGCCCCCCTCCCGAGAAAAGCGCAAGGACAAAACCGCAAAGCCTAGGCTGGAAGCACCGTCCGTCGGTTCTTTAGAGGGCTCGGTGGAGCCAGAGGTTCAGCCAGAAATTTCTTTGGAATCCCAGGGAGAGACTTTATTACTACAAGATGTGACCTCTCAGGAGGTAGGCCAGGCGGAAGGGGCTTCTCAGGTAGCTGTTCTTCCCTCCCTTCCTAAGGTGGTTAGGCCCTCCCCTGCTGTTTCCAAGGCTTCTCCCAGGGCAGGCCAAGTTTTGTTTCAGGTGTTACCCCTAGTTCTTCAGGGTCTGTACCTAAGAAGCATATGCTTAAGATGGCAGAAGATTTGATTACAATGATTAGAGGTTCTATGCGCCCTCCTGATAAGAGGCCTAGGGTGGAACCTGAGCTTGGGAGTTTTGAGCAGTGTTCGGATGCTTCTGAGTCTTGACTGAAGACTTGCAGGAGTATTCCCTTACTCTGATTCTGATGTGGATGATTCTACTCCTTCTGCTTCTCCTCCTGAGGATTTTTCATTTTCAGAGACTCTTCATTCCATGAGGGAGCAT
The DNA here is from genome assembly GCF_019279795.1 of Protopterus annectens. Taxonomy (NCBI): domain Eukaryota; kingdom Metazoa; phylum Chordata; order Ceratodontiformes; family Protopteridae; genus Protopterus; species Protopterus annectens. Next base: position 1,795,548,101 of record NC_056735.1, on the reverse strand, counting down.
TTTAAGTGGGAAGGTCAGGATTTCTCTGATTCCAGGAAAAGGCTTAGGGAATTTTGTTTCTACCCCAGCATAGGCCTTTAGCTATACCTCCTGTTCTAGATGTGGTGGAGGATGTTTTGCAGAGGCTTCTCTGAACCCTGATTCTTTGCCTCCTGCTCCAGTTAAACCGGATAGATATTATAGGGTGCCTGAAGCTCATAAGTATCTTTTAAGAGTCCTAGGGCAGACCCAGAAACTGTTTCACAGGGGCCTAAAGGTGTTAAGGCTTCTGTTGTTAAAAATCCTGTTCCTCCGGATAAAGAGGCAAGGGCTTTGGATAGATGGGGAAAGAAAGTGTATACTTCTTCCACTTTGGCCATGAGAGCTTTGAATTGCCAGTTTCACATGTTAAAATATCAAAATTATCTCCTTTCACAATTAAAGTCTAAGGTAGATGCTTTGGCGGAAGGTATTGAGTGTAAAGAGTTGCAGGATTTAGTTCATGTTTCTGAACAGGTGGGTAAGCATTCTTTGCAATGTGGTTTTGATGCTGTGCAGGCCTCTTGAGGGTGGCTGCCACTGGTTCGGTTCTTCGCAGGCACGCCTGGCTGAGGGATCAGAATTTAGCTGAGCATGTGAAGACAAGGATTTTAGATGCTCCTTTACAATCTGATGTGTTGTTTGGTTCGCCTGTGGAAGCAGTTCTAAAGAAAATGGAAGACAAGGCTAAGTCTATGCAGACTGTTAAAGTTTTTTTGCAGGTTCAGCCTCCGTAGTTTAGTAGAAATTGGCCTACCAAGGGGTGGACATATCCTGCTTATGATTCCCAGTCTAGGGGTAGGTCTAGACGTGGTAGGGGCAGAGCTCAAGGTTCTTTTAGGCCTAGAACAGGAGTTCACCTGCTCAGTCTTCTGGTGAGGGCAGGGGTCAGTCCTTTCGTAAACAGACCCAATGACCTGCCTTTTCAGCTGCCAGAATCTTCTCGTCTGGCAGCACCTTTGGGAGGAAGGTTGGCACTCTTCAAAGAAAACTGGAGTTTAATTACCCAAGACAGATGGGTATTGGATATCATTCACCACGGTTACAGGTTTTATTTCCATACCTTGCCTCCTTTCAAAGGCATGCCAGACATTCCTCCTCAGCAAAGGAAAGAGGCTCACAGGCAAATTTCTCTGTTGCTCCAAATTGGGGCCATTCAGCCGGTTCCTGTGCCAGAAAGGGGCCTAGGATTTTATTCTCGCCTGTTCCTAGTACCAAACAAGGGGAACACGTGGAGACCAATTTTGGATCTGTCTATCCTCAACACTTATCTGGACATTCCCAAGTTCAAAATGTTGACGTTACAACAGCTTTTACCTATGCTGGGCAAGGATCACTGGATGGTAACTTTGGATCTCAAGGAAGCTTACCTTCATGTTCCTATCAGACTAATTTGCAGGAAGTATCTGCGTTTTCGAGCTGGGAATTCTCATTATCAGTTCTCTGCATTGCCCTTTGGCTTATCTACTGCGCCCAGAGTATTCACAAAGGTTCTGGCTCCAGTGATAGCTTTCTTCAGGCAAAAAGGAATACAAATCTATCCTTATTTGGACGACTGCCTGCTTCTGGCTCAAGGAAAGGACGTGCTTCTTCAGCATTTGGAATATGTGATAGCAGTGCTAAGATGCCTAGGGTATTCTGTGAGCGAAATAAAGTCCAGTCTAGTACCCTCTCAAGACATGTGCTTTCTGGGCGTGAGACTGAATACAGCATCCCAGATGGCCTTTTTAACCCCGGACAAACAAAAGAATCTTTCTCTTTACTTCCATCAACTGTCTCATCAGTCCGGGCTGACTGCAAGGACAGTCCTTCAAGCCTTAGGGTTCATGGCATCTTGTATTCTGGTACTTCCCAATGCCAAACTGCATATGAGGAAGCTACAATGGTATCTCAAAATGTATGCACACAGCACTGCCAGGATTTGGACACTGTCATTCAAATAATACCTTGCATTCAAAAGGAATTTTTGTGGTGGGCTCAGGAATGTCACCTAAACAAGGGACTCTCTGTGACCCGGCCAGAGGCGAGTCAGATTCTAACGACAGATGCCTCAGACACAGCTTGGGGAGCTCATCTGAATGGAAAGTGGATACAAGACAAGTGGCCTGCCAGACTGCAGCATCTACATATCAACATGAAGGAGATGTTAGCAGTCCAGTTTGCATTACTGGCTTTCAAGGATTTACTTCTTCCAGGGCAGGTGTTGATTCTAACAGACAACACACCTGTCATGTGGTACATCAACAAACAAGGGGAACACATTCTTATCCTCTATGCAGGCAAGCAATGATTTTGTGGGAGACTGCGTTAAGCTTGCAACTGAATCTTCAAGCAAGGTTTCTACCAGGAGCACAGAACTCCTTAGCAGATGTGTTAAGCAGGCAAATCATGGATCCCCACAGTGGAAACTGGATCTTCATGTATTTCAGACATTGACAGTGTCCTGGGGAACTCCAGACATAGATCTGTTCGCTTCTCCACTAAACCACCAGCTGCCAAAGTTTTGCACGAAAAGGTTTCATCACACAGCCTGGAAAGTGGATGCTCTTTCTTTCAGTTGGGAAAATCTTCATGTGTATGCCTTTCCACCTCTGCCTCTCCTCCCAAAGGTACTCCTAAAGGTCAGACAGGACAAGCCAAGGATGATTTTAATAGCTCCAGATTGGCCTCGGCAGCACTGGTACCCATTGCTGAGGAGTCTGGTAAGGAAGCCTCCATGGCTCTTACCTTTGATTCCACACCTATTGTCTCAAAAGGACGGGCATCTACTCAATGTCAAGCTTCACTCTCTTCATCTGACAGCCTGGCATATTCTGTTTTGAACCATAGCAGGTCTCAGCTTCCTCAACAAGTTTTGAATGTGATTATGGAAGCCAGAAGACCTAGCACAAGGAAAGTGTACGCAGGAAAATGGAAGAGATTTTTATTTTGGTGTGCAGCAAAGGATTTGGATGTTTCTTAGCCAAATTTGAGTGTGGCTCTTCAATATCTTACTGAGTTATTGGACAAAGGTTTGTCTTTCTCTTCCATTAAGATTCATGCTGCAGCAATTTCAGCTCACTATGATTGTGACCCACCATTGTTTTCTCATCCTTTGTTTAAGCAATTTCTTAGAGGGGCAAAGAATATAAGACCCCCGTAGAGCTCCTACTCCTGCTTGGGACCTCAATTTTGTGTTGGAGAAACTTACTCTACAACCTTTTGAGCCTGCGGCTACTGCTGAATTGAAATACTTGTCATGGAAGACTGCTTTTTTATTGGCCATTACTTCTGCGAGAAGGGTTTCTGAATTGCAGGCCCTTATGGCGGTTGAGCCTTTTTTGATTTTCCATAAGGATAGGGTATCATTACGTACTAATCCTTCCTTTATGCCTAAGGTGGTCTCTAGTGTGGCTTTAAACCAAACTATTCATTTGCCCACTTTTTATGCAGATCCCCAAAATAAGGGGGAAAAGATTTTGCACACTTTAGATGTACACAGGCAGTTGTGTTATTATTTAAGCAGGACTAAGGATTTTAGGCAGTCTCAGCAGTTGTTTGTTTCTTTTGCTTTGAGTTCTCAGGGCAAGCCTGTGTCAAAACAAACTATTTCTAAGTGGATTGGGTTTTGCATTGCATTTTGTTATTCCCATCATGGCAAGGAGATTCCAGCTGGGATCAGGCCTCATTCCACTAGGGCTACTGCCACTTCAACAGCATTTCTAAGGGGGGTGGCAACTAAGGATATTTTAGAGGCAGCTACTTGGAGTTCAGTGCATACTTTCTCTAAGCATTACCACCTTCCTCTCTACTCTAAATCTAGGGCTGGTTTTGCCACGGCTATTTTGCAGGGCATGTTGACAGCTCCAGCTTCTTTATGATTTGCCAGCCTCCCTTACCTCTGCTTTGGGATTCTACCCAAGTGTTAGGACTGCAGCAATGTGGGATGAAGAACATAGTACAGTTTTGTACCTACCATAAATGTAGATGTTCAAGATCCACATTGCTGCAGTCCAATTTACCCTCCCTCCTTCCCCTCTGTGTTTAGGGGTGGTTGTGTGGGTGGGGTTGTACTTTTGTAAATTGTATATATTGTATATATATATATATTTGGTACAGGTGTTTGGTGTTTTGGTTTTGGCCTTATCTTTTTAGGGTCTTCTGACATCTGGGGCAAGAAAAGACTGAGGATATGACGTCGGTCATGCACATTTGTACCCTGACGTCCTGACGTCAGACTAATGCGCCCTGACCGACGTCAGCCTTATACTTTGGTATTCGGGCCGACTGGGACAGCGGACTACCCAAGTGTTAGGACTGCAGCAATGTGGATCTTCGAACATCTACATTTATGGTAGGTACAAAACTGTACTTTTCATTGAGCCCTGGAGGGTGGTATGTTTCCAACCTAATTTGCCATCCCAGTTCCAACGCTAATAATTTTAATGAGGCTGGACCACCTCTACTGTCTTGTTGAACTTGGTCAATACCAATAAATTTAAATTGGTGGTCTGGATTCTCTGAAACATGTTTGGCTAATGCGTTTGTTAGCTTTCGCTTCCTGATAGCATACTGATGTTCGTAAATTCTGTCTTTGAATTTACGTTCAGTTTTCCCTACATATAGTGATGTACAGTTTTGGCATATGGCTAAATATACTATCTGTTTGGAATTACATGTATATCTATGTCTAAGTTTGAATTCACCTTTGTTCGTTTTAAATCTGTTTGATTCTATAATAAACCTGCAGTAATTGCAGGTATGACATCTGAACATACCTGGGGTTCTCACCAACATAGGTTTCATTTCGAACCAAGATTTAAGGTTCCTACCTCTTCTATATGTCACTGAAGGGGTGGAACCTAACTTGTTGGATATAGTCGAGTCTACCCCAAATAATTGCCAGTTATTCTGAATGATTTCCCACAGAATGGTACTGTCAACTGAGAATGTAGTGATAAATCTGGGAATATCTAACTTGTCTACTCTCTCAGAACCCACTGAACTTACAGCTGTTACCGTACTCTCTATCGCTCTCATTTGCAGAAGTGGCACATAAAAATTGTTGTTCCTCTTAATGGTGATCTCATCTATAAGTTCATTTATTAAACTACAGGGGTACCCCCTACTGAGAAACATAATTTTAAGTGTATTACATTCTTCTATGAAATCTACTTCTCTACTATTAATTCTCGCTGCTCTAACAAGCTGCCCTTTCACTACTGCGCGTTTCTGTGTGTAAGGATGGCAGCTTGTGAAATGTAGTAGAGTGTTGGAATAAAGTGGTTTCCTGTATATTTTAGAAATGAAACATGCCATGTTCATATCTTTAGTTAGAAGAATGTCCAAATATGCCACCTCAATGCTGCTGAACGATGAGGTAAAAGTGAGGAAATCAGTGGAATTATTCAAATGTTCAATGAATGAAATAGCATGTTGTTCGTTCCCATTGAAAAGGATGAAAATATCATCCAAGTAACGGGTGTAGTAGACCAACTGGTCAGAAAATGTAGGATTGTTCAGGATATATAGATGTTCCCATTGCGCCATTACAAGATTGGCCACGCTAGCTGCATAAGGTGAACCCATCCCTACTCCCACCTTCTGCAGATAAAAGTTGTCACCAAAAATAAAGAAGTTCCTTGGTAGTGTCAGATCCAGTAGTTCTGCTACCAATGCAATCTCATCACTCCTAGCCTCCCTAGCTTTTAACCTTTCACAGACCCATTCAATAGCTATTTCCAGAGGGATACTGGTATAAAGATCTTTAACATCTATTGTCAGCAAGTTGTAATGTGCTTCAAAATGTATTTCATTGATTTTAGATAGAAATGTCCATGAATCTTTGCAGATTTGTGACTCCATGGTGACGTACTTCCTTAAAATGTGGTCAACAACCTTTGCGCATGCATAGGTGGGTGATCCATGGCTGTCTATAAGTGGACGCATGGGAGGATCATTCGTGTTCTTATGTATTTTCGGTATCCCGAATAGGGATGGAATTCTAGGGTGAAGCGTGGTCATGTAGATGTACTGTTCTTGGTTAATCCTACATTCGATGTACATCTCTTCTAGATGGTCTTTAATTACTTGGTAGGCAATGTTAATTTCATTTTTTGAACTCAAAGCATAGGCTTCAGTGTCCAAAACTGATGACATACGTGTGAAGTAATCACTGTTGTCAAAAATTACAACTCCTCCACCTTTATCGGGTTTACAAATACGCAAGTTGTTCATTTGGAGAAATCGAATATTTTCTAGTTCTTCACCATTTCTGTGTGTCAACGTGGTGTTACGGTTCTTTATATGTCGCCTGATGTCAAGTTCACACATCAACTCAAACATAACTAAAAGTGGATGGAGGGGAGGATTAAAAGTACTGGAAACATGTAACTTATTATTATCCATTAGATAAGCTTCCCCTCCCATCATCAACTTAAAATTAAGTTTACGTGTGAACAATTTGACATCAATTAAAGCTTGAACTAAGTCTGTATAATGTTCAGGTACATAAGTAAGACCTTTTGCCATTAAATCCGCCATGTCCACTGAGATGTCAACATTAGCAAAATTGTAAACATTAAAATCACCTATTGAATTAGTGATAATAGTTGGTCCATGATATGTATTTTCATGACTCAATTCAAAATCTTCCGTCTCCAATACAGAGTCATGATTCCTAGGGGAATTTATAATATACATTAACGGTTGTTCCTTAATGGATAATGATGGTTCTGGCGTTGGCATTGTGCTTTGGGGCGTGCTCCTAAAAAATTCCCCTGTTCATGATGTGGATCCCGACTGTTTGTATTATGTGGTTGATGGATGTCTACGTTGTTTTTATTCAACAACCTTTCACTCCTACGTAGTTCATTGTGGGGCTCGGCTGTCTCACTATCCTGAAAAACAGTCTGTTCCTCACTCCCATATCTATTACTGTCGGGTATACTGTTATGGTCATGGACTACTACACTAGCTGAGTTCGTATTAGCTCCATTCCCAGGTATGCTACCTTTCCCCTTCCAAACTTGACTAAAATGCGGTTTAGGGTACGCTAGGCCTTCCTTATATGCCTTGGAATCCCTTTCAAGTTTCTTAGATTTAATCGCCTGCAGTTTGACCAAGTGTGTATCAATGTTCTTATATAGTTTACTGTATTCAAAACTGTGGCTCTCAAATCTCATGTCAGTTTTAATCTTATCATCCAACATTGTTGCTTCACTATTCAGCTGGTCAATTTGCAAAGCGTAATGTTTACACATAAGTTTCAATAAGTCAAAACCATGCCTGTCATACATATTACACAGTTCAACATGAAATTCAGAATTAGCAATTAATCCTGTAGGATATTGAAAGTGCCTTAAACCTTTGGGCACTATTTTCCTAGTTAAGCATTCATTGAAATATGTAATTTCAAGTTTTAGTTTTTTAATTTTCAACAGTGTGCTATCAAACTCCTTCAAATTACTATAAAATTCTAGATCAGCATTGTCATTTTGTAAATTAAATGTCACTTGTTCATTGTTGAACGAAGGATTGTTATTAATCCATTTGAAATAGTTAGGTACAGTGTACTTATTACCACTCACCGATGCCGGTTCGTACGTATTACTTCCTACCATAATTGGCATATTTGAAGTTGGCGTGTTTGAAGTGGACTGAACAAAAGTCCCATTACTCGGAACATTGTCGCTGGATATATCCTCTGCGGTGGTTGGAAAAAGTTCCCTTCGATGCACGACAAAAGTACTGGGTTCACGCGACGGTAAAGTCAGGTTTATCCATAACGAAAGTTGGTTGTATTGGTTGTGGAAGTTCGTCGTCGGCTGGAGTTCTCCTCTGCCTTACTTGGTTAGTGTTACCTAACTCTACTACGGTCGTGACGTTTGAAGCAACCAAGCTCGACTTATGATTGGTAGGTTGCTGTTCAGCTCGCAAAGTCGTATTCAAACTACTGTGGGACACGAAGTTACCCACAATGTTACTCCCCAAAAAATTGTTGGTCACATTATCTTTATCGAGGAATGTTCCTTGTAATGAACGATGTTGTAAAGGAACTGTATCAAACCCAGGTTTCATAGTAGTAACTTTAGGTGTGTTGTTATAGATACAGTCAGTGTTATTAGTTGGAGTCATTTTAGTAGGTAATAAAATACTTTGTGCTTTTTCCAACCTGTCAATACGTGACAACACTGCTTCTAACTTACATAATAGTAAGTCAAATGAATTGTTCTTAATATTCCGTTCATCAGAATTGGTAATTGTCGCTGGCTGAGCAAACCTTACCAGATCATGTCAAAGCAAAGTTATTAGATGCACCACTTCAAAAAGATGTATTGTTTGGTGTTAAAGCTGAGGAGGTTCTAAAGAAAATGGAGGAAAAAGCGAAATCTATGCAAACAGTGAAAGATTTCTTGCAGGTGCAACCTCCACGCTTCAGCAGAAACTGGCCTTCAAAAAATTGGTCCTTTCCAGCCACGGACAGACCTCAAAGGGGCAGATACAGATGCCCAAGGGGTAGAGGACAACCTCAAGGATCTTACAGAGCTAGACAGTGGCAAGCACCAACCCCAAGAGATGGAGAAGATAGATCACAGTCATTTAGAAAACAGACACAGTGACTTCCCCCTATGCCTGCCAAACAAAGCTGTAATGGCAGCACCTTTGGGTGGAAAACTGGCATTATTTTCAAAAAACTGGCACATTGTTACAAAAGACAAATGGATTCTGGACATTATAGACAGAAGCTACAGGTTCCACTTTCACACCCTTCCAAAAATGAGGCGCTTGCCAAACCTGCCACAAAATCTAAGGGCAGAGGCACAAAGACAAATTTCTGCTCTCATGCATATGAAAGCGATTCAAGAGGTACCTTCAAAAGAACAAGGTCAAGGTTTTTATTCCAGACTATTCCTGGTACCAAGGAAGGACAAAGATTGGAGACCCATCTTAGACCTATCCATCCTAAACACATATCTACAGGTGCCAAAATTCAAGATGCTCACATTACAGCAGCTTCTTCCCATGCTGGGCAAGGAGTCTTGGCTGGTAACATTGGACCTCAAGGAGGCATACCTGCATGTCCCTATCAGACAAGATTGCAGAAGATACCTCAGATTTCTTGCAGGTTCAACCCATTACCAATTCTCTGCATTGCCCTTTGGCTTATCTACTGCGCCCAGAGTGTTTACGAAATGCCTGGCATCAGTAATTGCCTTCTGCAGACAACAAGGAATACAAATCTACCCATATCTAGACTACTGCCTGATCCAAGCGGACAGCAAGGACATTCTATTGCAGCATCTGGCATTTGTAATAAAACTGTTAAACTACCTGGGATACACAGTGAACAAAAAGAAATCAAAACTAATACCTTCTCAACAGATAATTTTCCTGGGTGCCAGCTTAAATACAACCACCCAGATGGCCTACCGCCAGACAAACAAGGGCAACTGTCTCAATACTTCAACAAAATGGCAACTTTCACCAGACTAACTGCAAGGAAAGTCCTGCAGGCTCTGGGATTCATGGCATCTTGCATCTTACTAATACCATGTGCAAAGCTGCATATGAGGAAACTACAATGGTACCTAAAAAACTTACGGTCTCAACACAGCCACAGCTTGGAAACAATTATACCACTCATTCCATGCCTTCAAAAGGAATTTTTGTGGTGGCCTCAAGCATGCCAAAGAAACACAGGTCTCCCTTTCTGTTTACCTCAAGCAACTCAAATCATCACAACGGACGCCTCAGACTACGCCTGGGGAGCACACATGGCAGATCAGTGCATTCAGGGAAAATGGTCCCAAAAAGAGAAGCACCTACACATCAATCAAAGGGAGATGCTAGCCGTGCAAAATGCTCTTATGACCTTCAAAGACCTACTGCATCCAGGCCAGCTATTGATAAGGACAGACATCACCACAGTCATGTTGTATGTAAACAAACAGGGGGGAACTCATTCATACCTCCTGTGCAGGCAAGCCATGACCCTATGGAACACAGCACTGCAATTACAAATTCAACTACAGGCACAATTCCTACCAGGGAAGGAAAACACACTGGCAGACAACTTAAGCAGAAATATGACAGACCCACACGAATGGAAGTTGCATCCTCAAGTCTTCTCAAAGATAACTCCGGCATGGGGACAGCCAGACATAGATCTATTTGCTACCCACAGAAATTACCAGTTGGGAAAATTTTGTTCAAGGACCTATCATCCACAGGCCTGGAAAGTGGACGCACTCTTTCAATTGGACAACATTGACAGTTTATGACTTCCCGCCTCTTCCTCTACTGACCAAAGTTCTATTAAAAGCCAGAGCAGAGAGGCCACAAATGATTCTCATTGCTCCAGACTGGCCACGACAGCACTGGTATCCTCTCCTAAGGAGCCTGACACACTCACCACCATGGATCCTACCTCTAGTCCCTCTTCTGTTGTCCCAGCACAACTACAAAACACTTCACAGCCAGCTCAAAACCCTAAATCTAGCTGCATGGAGAATACCTTAATTTCCCAACAGACTCTCCTCTCCAAGGAGGTGCAGGATGTCATCTTGGAGGCCAGAAGACCCTCTACTAGAAAAGCCTACTACGCCAAATGGAAATGATTTGGTTCCTGGAATCAAGAAAAGGGCCAGAATCCTTTGGTAATAAATATACCTGAAATTTTACAGTACCTAGCTGAGATGTTAAACAGTGGCCTTTCCTTCTCCTCCATCAAGATCCACGCTTCAGCCATTTCTGCACAATACAATACAGATCCTCCTTTATTCTCACATCCTCTATTAAGGCAGTTCCTCAGAGGGGCAAAAAATATAAAACCCCCACGGAAACCACCAGTCCCAGCTTGGGACCTCAGCTTCGTATTGGAAAAGCTGACCCTGCCTCCCTTTGAGCCGGCTTCTTCAACAGAGCTGCAATATTTGTCGTGGAAAACAGCCTTCCTTCTGGCTATTACCTCAGCACGCAGGGTTTCGGAACTACAGGCCCTCATGGCTGTGCAACCATTCATCATTTTCCATCAGGACAGAGTTTCCTTACGAACCAACCCTACCTTCATGCCAAAGGTAGTATCCAGTGTAGCTTTGAATCAGACTATTCATTTACCTACCTTTTATCCAAATCCACAGAACAAAGGGGAGAGACTACTACATTCCTTGGACATTCACAGACAACTTTGTTATTACTTGGACAGAACAAAGCCATTCAGGAAATCTGAGCAGCTCTTTGTGTCCTATGCTACAGGTGCACAAGGAAAGGCTATTTCCAAACAGACAATTTCAAAATGGATAGCCCACTGCATACGCTTTTGTTATTCATTTCATGGAAAATCTGTGCCTGTACACATCAGATCCCACTCCACCAGGGCTACAGCTACCTCTGCAGCTTTCCTCAGGGGGGTCCCTACCAAGGACATTTTGGAAGCAGCTACTTGGAGTTCAGTGCACACTTTCTCCAAGCACTACCATCTTCCACTATACTCAAAATCTAGAGCGGGCTTTGCCACAGCAGTCCTGCAGGGCATCCTCGCTCCTCCTAGTTCCACTTGGTGCCTACCACCCTTACTTAGCTTTGGGATTCTACCTGTCTGTAATGACTGCAGCTGTATGCACGATGAACATAGTACAGTTTTGTACCTACCATAAATGTAGATGTTAGAGTGCTCATACAGCTGCAGTCCAGGTTACCCTCCCTCCATCCCCTCTTAGGACAGGCCTTATGACAAACACCTTTATCATTCAACCTATTTGTGGTATTCTTTTATGGTGTATTTGCTTGCAACTACTGTTTTTGATTGATCTACATTGCATGTTTGCATAATATTATGTTTTGCCTTCCTTCTGGGGGCACCTGACATCTGGGGCAAGAAAAACTGAAGAAAATGGCATCAGCTGCCTCTCTTATACCCCTGCCGCACTGACGTCAGGGAAGAAGCGACGACAACTGACGCCGGACCTAGACTTTGGAATTCGGCCGACCGAGGACCCGCCTGACGGCAGGATAACCCATCTGTAATGACTACAGCTGTATGAGCACTCTAACATCTACATTTATGGTAGGTACAAAACTGTACTTTCTGTAGGTGTGAATGAGTAAAAGATTATTTGGTAAATAGTTTGATTAGGGTATTCTGTAATTCTGTTTTTTTCACCGTTTCACAAAGAGAGGTTAGTAGTCCTTTGCATGTGTTGCTTGTTTTTTTTTCTTGTATTACACGTGATCCAGCAGATGTTCTTCGTGTTTCACTGTTGCAGTCATTACATTTGGGTAATCTGCTTGCAGGTTGCCCTCATTCGGCTTGATTAACAAAGTCTTGGGTCCTGCATCGGTTGCTGTCCCTTCTTCCATGATGTCAGGTCGTCAGGGGTATAAAACATGCAGCCGACGCCATTACATCAGTCTTTCTTGCCGTGTGGTGCCCAAAGCAGAAGCAGTTCACAAGTGCCTATTGGCCGACTCCTGAAATTTTCGTTTTTGAGTTTCAGAACCGAAGTCTTTAACTAAAAGCTAAGTACCCCATTGGGGAAACTTTTTCTTGCTCCTCTCCGATGTCAGTAAAAGTTAACTGTATTAATTGTGGAAGGCAAATAGCTCAAAGATTTTCATTCGTACTGTATTCCTTGCTTAGGCCCTGACCTTGCTGTCCGTTTTGTGCTTTAATCAGCTCACTATCAGTCGTCTGTATATTTTTGCTTATACATATTTTGGTTCTCTAATTATCCAGAAATGTCGGCTAGCCATCAAACTACTGGCATTCCGAAAAAACGCAAAGATTAAGACAGAGACAGGCCGCCGAGGTCCAAAACTGCAGACGATGCTTCTAAGCAGTTCGCCGGTACTCAGTGAGGCACTTTCGCAGCCCCGGATACCCGCTACTTCTGATTCACAGGCCTCTACTGAGACCCATTCGGAGTCCTTTATGCCACGAGATACTTCTACTATGGAACCCGCGGATGTCTCTACCTTGGATGGGTCCAGAGCTGCTGTGCAGGCACTGCCTTCTGAGGGTGTGTTCAGGCATACGGACTTGCCTATTAAATAGACTCCTCCTTCATTACTAAGGCCTAATTCTCGATCCATGTCTAGAAAAATGACACCCAGGCCACATGCTCAGGCCCTCTATGCCTAAAAAACAAATGATAAAAATGGCTGAAGATCTAATAACTGTAATCAGGGGTAGCCAAACCCCCCCCCCCCGAAGAGGCTTGGGGCTGAGCTTGATTATGAATCTTCTGATCAGTATCTGTTTTTTCTGACTCTTCTGATGACCTGGATTTGTCCTTACCTACTTATGAGGAATCTTATGCAGGGGACTCTATTCCCTCTGCTTCCCCTCCTGAGGATTTTTCTTTTTGGGAAACCTTACATACTCTAAGGGAGCATTTTCACTGGGAAAGCCAGGAATTTTCTGATTCAAAAAAGAGGGTTAGGAATTTCCTTCTCCTACGTCAGCATAGGCCTTTGGCTATTCCTCCTGTACTAGACATTGTTGATGATGCTTTCTCGGTTTCCAGTTTGGCCCCCTGATTCCCTGCCTCCTGCTCCCAGTAAACCTGACAGATACTAAGGGTCCCAGAGTCCCACAAGTTCCTTTTCAAAAATCCTATTGAAGATCCAGAGACTATTTCATGGGGGCCCAAGGGCATTAAGACTTCTACTGCTAAAAATTGTACCCCTTCTGATAGACTCCAGGGTGATGGATAGATGGGTAAGAAGGTATACACTTCTGCACCTTTGGCCGTTAGGGCTTTAAACTGCCAGTTTCATATGTTATCAGCAGCATATTTATTGGATTGCTTAAACAGAAAATGATGATTCCTGACTCTGCTGAAAATAAAGAATTACAGGATTTAATGCATTCTGCTGAACAAGTTACTTTGCAGTGTGGTTTTGATTCATTAGAGGCATCTTGCAGGGCTGTGTCACTGGGTCTGTACTTAGAAGGCATGCTTGGCTTAAGGAGCAATCTTTGCCAGATCATGTTAAAGCTAAATTACTGGGTGCTCCCTTAAACCAAGACTGCCAGTTTGGCAACAAAGCAGAAGTAGTACTTAAAAAGATGGAGGAAAAAGCTAAATCTATGCAAACTGTTAGATTTCCTGCAAGTACAGCCTCCCAGATTTAGTAGGCACTGGCCGTCTAAGAATTTGTCCTTTCCTGCCTCTTTCAGGCCTTCTCAGTCCAAATCCAGAGCCAGCAGAACACCCAGGCTTCATTCCCTAGGTACTCACAGGCCTTAAGCAGTGGGGGGCTCCCACTTCCTAAGCTGGGAGTAGTAAGACACCCCCCTATGGTAAACTCTCACAATGACAACTTTAAACCTTCCAAGCCCTGCTCAACTGACGACTGTTCCTTTAGGGGGAAAGATCGCCCCGCCTGCAAAAAACTGGGAACTCATTACCCAAGACAAATGGGTTTTAAATATATATAGTTTCCCAAGGATACAGATTACACTTCCACTCCTTACCAACCCCAAACGGTTGGCTAGACCTACCCCCAAATCAGTGGGCAGAGGCTCAAAAGCAAGTTCTCTCTCTTTTCTAAGCATTGGGGCTGTTCAACCTGTCCCAGAAGAAGAATGGGGGGCAAGGTTTCTATTAAAGACATTTCCTGGTACCCAGAAAAGACTATTCCTGACATCCTGTCCATCTTAAACACTTTTTTGGTAATACCAAAATTCAAAATGCTAACTCTTCATCGGCTGCTTGCCAGGCTAGGCAGAAATGCCTGGTTGGCAACACTGGATTTAAAGGAAGCCTACCTGCACATCCCAATAAGGGAATCTTGCAGAAGATATCTACGCTTCAGAGCAGGCTACATGCACTATCAGTTCTCTGCACTGCCCTTTGGCTTATCTACTGCGCCCAAGGTATTCACAAAGTGCCTAGCTCCAGTCATTGCATTTTTCAGGCAAAGAAATATTCAAATATACCCATACCTGGACGATTGTCTAAGGCAGAAAGCCAGGCCATACTATTAAACCATCTGGGATTTGTAAAGAAATTACTACTTCTGTGGGGTACACCATAAATGAAAAGAAATCACATCTAGTACCCTGCCAACAAATTGTATTCCTGGGAGCAGGCTTCAATACAACTTCCCAGATGGCCTACCTCACGCCAGAAAAACAAGTTCACTTGACAGCCTACTTCAAAAAACTGGTCACAAAGACCCAGCTATCTGCAAGGAAAATACTGCAAGCCCTGGGGTTCATGGCCTCTTGCATTCTACTAATTCCATATGCAAGACTGCATATGAGGAAACTACAATGGTATCTAGAAAGCCTATGGTGTCAGCATTCTCAGGACCTAGAGTCAATGATTCCTATCATACCTTGTCTAAAGATAGTTTCTTTGGTGGGCACAGGCCTGCCACCAAAACAAGGGACTGCCATTCACTCTACCCCTTGCAGCCTAAACCCTAACAGACGCATCAGACTATGCATGGGGGGACTCACTTGGCAGGCTGGTGCATGCACCTGCATATCAGTCAAAAAGAAATGTTAGCAGTATAAAATGCTCTGCCAGCCTTCAAGGACCACATTCTTCCAGGACACCTATTGGTAAAGACAGACAACACTACTGTTGTGTGGTACATAAGCAGGGGGGAACCCACTCATACCCTCTGCAGACTAGCCATGGCTCTGTGGAACACATACTTGAGCTATCAAATGCACCTACAAGCTCAATTCCTGCCAGACAAGCTAAATACACCGGCAGACAATCTAAGCAGAAATCTCATGGACCCACACGAGTGGAAACCAGATCGAAAGATATTCAACATTTTGAGAAACGCCTAGAGATAGAAATGTTTGCCTCCCCTCAGAACTACCAAATGGACAAATTCTGCACAAGGACTCTCCACAGACAAGCTTGCAAAGTGGATGCCCTGTCCTTCACATGGAAAAAACTATCAGTTTATGCCTTTTCCCCTCTGCCTCTCCTCTCCAAAGTGCTACTAAAGATCAAACAGGACAAACCAAGGACAGTACTTATTGTTCCAGACTGGCCACACCAACACTGGGTACCCCCTCTTGCGCAGTGTCACTTCTGGAACCATGGCACGTCTCAGACCCCTGCACTGCTGTCCCAGCAGGGGCCAGATTCTGCACCCACAGCTTCAAACCCTGAACCTTGCAGCCTGGCTAATTTCCTAATCTCTCCATTACCATCCCTCATTAAGCAAGTGATGGATGTTATTCTGGCTTCTCTAAAGCCAACTTCATGCTATTGAAGTCAGAAGTGACAAACTTCAGGACACCCATGCAGACAGGATCTGAAAGTTCGACTGCAGAATCCTACACTAAGACACTGTACGAGCACATCCACTTGTGCATGAATTGTGCCATCCCAAATAGAACCAAGATGCTCTCCTCCAAAAAAAGGAAGCCAATCTGGTGGTCCCCTGCTATAAAAAACTATACAACAGAAGGAAGAAAAGTACAGTTGTGTACACTTACCATAAATGTAGATGTTTGAGTGTATTCACTGTTGCAGCCATTACATTTGGGTAATCTGCTGGCAGGTTGCCCTCAGTCGGCCTGAATTCCAAAGTCTTGGGTCCTGCGTCTGTTGCGGTTTCCGCTTCCATGACGTCAGGTCATCAGGGGTATAAAATAAGCAGCTGACGCCATTTTCTTAAGTCTTTCTTGCCGTGCGGTGCCCGAAGCAGAAACATTTCACAAGTGCTGGTCGGCCGACTCCTGAAATATTCGAGTTTGAGTTTCAGAATCGAAGTCTTCACTAAAGCTAAGTACCCATTGGGGAAACCTTTTTCTTGCTCCATACCGGTGTCAGAAAAAGTTAATAATTGTATTACTTGTGGGAAGCAAATACCTCATAAGAATTTCCATTTATACCCCTACCAAGACCCATGTGGAGTCTGGCACGCCGCAAGATACTCAAAGTATTGGACCCACGGATGTACCTCCCTCGGATGGGTCCTAGAGCTGCTGAGCAGGCACCGGCTTCTGAGGGTGTATTCAGGCCTCAACATTTTTCTATCAAACCGATGACAGCTGCAAAACCAAAGACCAAAGCAACTTCTAAAACTAAAAAACTGACTCATGAACCACATGCACAGGCCGCTATGCCTAAAAAAACAGATGATCAAAATGGCTGAAGACCTTATTACCTTGATCAGGGGTTCCCATCCACCTCCTGATAAGAGGCCTAGGCAAGACACTGGTTATGAATCTTCAGATCAGGTTTCTATTTCTTCTGATTCCTCTTCTGATCAGGAATTGTCTATACCTCCCTATGAGGACCCTGATGCAGAGGAGTCTGTACCATCTGCATCACCTCCTGAGGGATTATTCATTTGGCGAAACCTTGCATACTTTGAGGGAGCATTTTCACTGGGAGAGTCAAGATTTGTCATAATCCAGAGGCTCATGGATTTCCTTCTTCCCACTCAGCACAGGCCTTTAGCAATAACCCACTGTTTTGGACATTGTGGATGATGCGTTTTCGGAGTCAAGCTTGACCCCTGACTCCTTACCTCCAACTCCAAGCAAGCCCAACAGATATTAGTGTCCCTGACTTGCACAAATTTTTATTTAGAAACCCTGCTGCTGATCCTGAAACTATTTCACGGGGTCCAAAGGGAGTTAAGGCCTCAACACAAAAAATCCTACCCCCTCTGACAGAGATTCAAGGGCACTGGATAGACTGGGAAAAAAGGTTTATACATCTGCAACCTTTGTAATTAGGGCCTTAGACTGCCAGTTTCATATGCTCAAGTATCAACAACATGTTATAGGATTGCTGAAACAGATGATGATGATTTCTGAATGTGCAGAAAATAAAGAATTGCAGGAATTATTGCATGCAGCTGAACAGGTTGGAAAGCATACTTTGCAATGTGGTTTTGATTCCTTAGAGGCCTCCTTCAGGGCTGCAGTTACTGGATCTGTGATTAGGAGGCATGCCTGGCTAAAAGAGCAAAATTTGCTTGATCGTGTTAAAGCTAAATTACTGGATGCACCTTTACAGCATGATACTCTGGTATTAAGGCAGAAGAGGTTTTAAAGAAAATGGAAGACAAAGCTAAGTCTATGCAAACTGTAAAAGACTTCTTACAGGTGTAGCCAGCAAGATTCAGTGGACACTGGCCTTTGCTCAAAATTGGCAGTTAATGACCCAGGACAAGTGGGTGCTAAACATATTGTCCCAGGGATACAGATTCCATTTCCATACTCTGCCAATGGCAAACAGTTGGCCGGATCTGCCAAAAAAATCAGTGGGCAGAGGCACAGACACGGGTTACGTCCCTCGTGGATATGGGGGCCTTTCAGCCAGTACCAGAACAGGAAAAAGGGCAAGGTTTTTACTCAAGACTGTTCTTGGTACCAAGAAAGGACAAGACCTGGCGGCCAATACTGGATTTATCGATTTTGAACACATACCTGGATATTCCAAAATTCAAAATGCTGACTTTGCAGCAGCTTCTGCCCATGCTGGGCAAGAATGCTTGGCTGGTGACATTAGACCTAAAAGAGGCATACCTGCATGTCCCAATAAGGCAGTCATGCAGAAGATGCCTCAGATTCAAGGCTGGCTTAATGCATTACCAATTCTCTGCACTGCCCTTTGTAAAGACCCTGGGCGCAGTAGATAAGCCAAAGGGCCTGGCACCAGTAATTGCTTTTTGCAGACAAAGAAGTATACAAATTTATCCTTACTTGGATGACTGTCTTATTCAAGCAGAGAACAAGGACATTATGCTTCAACACCTGGCGTTTGTGAAAAGGCTTCTAACATGCCTAGGGTACACAATAAACGAAAAGAAATCACAACTGGTACCCTCTCAAAAAAATAACATTCCTGGGTGCAAGCTTGAATACAACTGCCCAGATGGCTTACCTCACACCAGACAAACCAAGGCAACTGACTACTTACAAACTGATGGCAACAAAAACCCAGTTATCTGCAGGACAAACTCTGCAGGCTTTGGGCTCATGTCATCTTGCATCCTACTGATTCCATATGCAAGCATATAAGGAAACTTCAGTGGTACCTAAAAAAATGTATGGAGTCAACATTGTCACAGTCTGGAAACCATGATTCCTGTCATTCCCTTCCTACGACAGGAGTTTCTATGGTGGGCAAAGGCATGTCACCAAAACATGGGACGACCCTTCACTTTACCACCTGCAAGCCAAACCTCAACAACAGATGCATTAGATTATGCCTGGGGGGGGCCTACATGGTGGGAAGATGCATTCAGGGCATATGGACCCCCACAACAAATGCATCTACATATCAGCCAAAAATAATTGCTAGCTGTTCAAAATGCCCTGACAGCCTTCAAGGACTTACTTCATCCAGGACAACTACTTATAAAGACGGACAACACCACGGTTATGTGGTATATAAACAAGCAGGGGGGGGCACGCAATCATACCCCCTTTGCATATTAGCCATGGCACTGTGGGACACAGCTTTGACTTGCCAAATACATCTTCAAGCTCAATTCCTGCCAGGAAAACAAAGTACTCTGGCAGACTATTTAAGCAGAAACCTTACGGACCCTCATGAGTGGAAACTAGATCCACAAGTCTTCAGCGTGATGACAAAGAAATGGGGGAGCCCGGACATAGAGCCTCTCCTCAG
>NC_056735.1:1795518479-1795520979 GCF_019279795.1 Protopterus annectens | reverse complement strand
CTGTTCGTAGAAATAATGTTCCAGTGGTTCTGTATGATAGCTCTTAGACTTTGCATGTCCCTAGAGATAGGCAGTGGAAAACTGCAGCTCCTGTTCGACAATTGACCAGTTACGTTTCTACGAGGAACAAATCCGTAGCGTAGGATTGGTTGATGCATTGTATGCCTGTTCGAGATAATGTCCTCAGAAATAGTGGTGATAAGTCTTTCAGGGTAGTTTCTTTGTAGAAATAATTGTTTCAAAAAGGCTGCTTCCGACTGAAAGGTAGAGTCCTCACTCGTAAGACGAGAAAGCCGTATGTACTGGCTTTTAACCACATTGGACTTCATAAAAAAGGGGTGTGAGCTCCTGAAGTCTAAGAAATTATTTCTGTAAGTGTCCTTTCGGTGAATAACAGAAGTAGTCCTGTCCAAAGCTGTATTCAATGTGATCTGGGTATCCAAAAAAGAAACAGTGTTTCCAATGTCAGCAATTTCTAAGGAAAGGAAATTTAGGCTGTGTGATAGGTGTTGTAGGAATACATCCAATTCCGTGCGTTGTCCTTTCCATGCTATAAACACGTCGTCTATGTACCTTCGGTATAACAGTACATTTTGAAATCCAGGGAGGGAGTCTAGTTTGGCATCCTCCCAAGCACTGAGGACTAAATTAGCGTACGCAGGAGCCATTTTCGATCCCATAGCTACCCCTTTCACTTGCTGGAAGATGTTGTTGTTGAAGAAAAAGAAATTGTTGTTTAGGACCATTGAAGTGAGGGTTAAAATAGTCTGTATGCGAGACTCCGAGAGTGTGGAATGTTTAGTTAAATATAATTTAACATTTCTTAACCCGATGTCGTGAGGAATATTAGTGTAGAGTGCCACCACATCTAAAGTTACCAGAATGCATTCCGTAACATTTATGTGAAGATGAAAAAGTTCATTCAAAAAATTCCACGAGTCTCTCAGGAAAAATGGTGCTTCTTGCATGATGGGGTTTAACACAGAATCAATGAATTCAGCAATGGGTTCAGTCTTGGTGCGTTTATTTGAAATTATGTGACGGAATGGTGGGTTTATTGGGTTTTTATGGATTTTCGGAATTCCGAACAGTTTGCCCAATGATGGGTGCGTGACCGACATGAAGTAGTGTTCGTCTTGTGTTATTTCACCATTTTGTTTCAAAGTGGAGAGGGTCGCGTCAATGGTTTTGAAGTTATCTAGGACAAACTGTAGTGAAACTTTGTTGAAGTAATCACTATTTTGAAGGTCCGACTCTATAACAGCAGTGTAGTCAGACTGCTCCATCAAGACTGTGCCAGTGCCCTTGTCTGCTCGCATGATACGCAAAGAACGGTCATTCTGTAGGTCAGTCATAGCTTTCCTTTCTCTGGGTGTCATGTTAAACCATTTATGAGGAGACTCAGTGTTAATCATTTTTCTGATGTCAGCTTCACAAACATTTAGGAAAGTGTGGAGGGTATTATTTAAGACAGGGTTGAAAAGGCTTTTCTTTCGTAGAGGTGTAGTGAAAGTAGTTTCCGAGATGCTGGAGTCAGAGTCTGAATCCTGTTGGTTTGCACAAAGTACTCGTAGGTTTAGTTTACGAGTATATAGTCTTAAATCCAGTAGAACATCAGGTACTGATGCGCGTTGTGCAGGAATGAAGGTGAATCCTTTATTTAAGAGACTCATGTGTTCCTGTGGGAATGCTCGTTTAGTTAAATTAAAAACAGCACACTGTACAGATTTGAGCTTATCTTGAATTTGTGGGGCAGCCGGGCCAGAGGGGTTAATGCCAGTCAGTATTAAGGGTGTATGTAACTGCGAGTTCTCATCGGGGATCCCAGATTGTGGAATCTCCTGCTGTTGCCTCTGGCTCTGCCTCTCCCCCTCCCCCTCTGTAGCAGAGGGGGTGAAAAGTCTTGTTGTAGTAGATGAGGCTGTTCCTGTGATAAAAAAAGATCTTGAGATGAAGCAGTGGCTGATTCATTGCCCGGGGCAGTATCGGGGGAGTTCCTTGAAGTGAAGGAATGAGACATGGTGTAGGAAGGAGGTGTGAAGTAATTCTGCCTTGGCGGCAGTGAATGAAACTGTCCTGAGGCTTGGTTTCGGTTGCGGAGAGGTTGTCTGTAATTATGTTGATCATTTTGTTGGGGGGGATACCTTCTGTATCTGAACACAGGATACGCACGCCTGTTTTTATACTGCCATAAATCCCGTTGTAGCTTTTTGTTTTTACGATGTATAAGGGTGGCTATAAGTCTGTTAATTTTAGGAGATATCCCATCATAAAGCACAGTGGCATTATGAAAAAGTGGATGTTGGTGTACTTGGTTATGAAGATCAGCAATGTCATTCTTAAGTTTTTCCATGTCCATTAGATTATGTTTGATAAGAATTTTCAGCATAGAAATCCCAGTGTCATTGAATAAGTCAGTTAATTCCTTGTAATGGTATTTTAGTCTTTTTGGGTTTTTCTAACCTTGCGGTCTTTTTTCCTTTCAAACTTAAATAAAAAC